>NW_005054660.1:199145-206357 GCF_000277835.1 Geospiza fortis | reverse complement strand
CTGAGTGGTGCTTAGTTGCCAGCTGGGCTAAAACCACAACAGAGAGAGAGAGAGAGAGAGAGAGAGAGAGAGAGAACTTTAAAAATTTATTTTATAACTCACTCAAAACAAGCTCATGAAGACACTGTGCAAGGGACATAAGCCTACCTAAGGCTGCCTTTCCTGCTCAATACCTGAAAGGCAGTGCTTAAAGCAAACAATCATTTTAATTTTGACACCAAACATAAACTGAAACATCTGGAGCTCACCATTAATTCCAAACCACTTTCCCACCAGGACTGCATAGTCAAGTTCACATTTCAAAGATGAGTAAGTACTTCTCTATTCAAAATAATGAAGTTGCAGTCCAAAAACTCACCTCAAACCTACAGTGTTGTAAACTGCTTCCTCTCTGGTCATAAATCCGGCCTGGCTTCTTACACCATGGCTATTTTAACTGGGAAGTTTCCCCATCCATCTTTCAGCCCTTGTACCCTTCCCCTTGCCCTTTCCAATACACCAAAACAAATCTTGAGTCCTGCCTTGAAGATTTTCATGGCACTCCTGGTTTGTTTGAGGTACTGTCTTGTCACCCACTGCTCTCCCAGACCTGCTCTCTAAGTGCTGCCTGTGCAGAGCTCAGAGCAGTGCAGGCAGGAGTGGGGATTAGGGGCATGCACCATCTTTGGGAGTCTGGGTAACAGCTTTAGCTCTGGCCATGATAAATTGTGCAATCCCTTTGTATATGATTCAATCCCTGTCTGCAAAATGTTTGGTTTATCTTAATAGCTGGAAAACACTGAAAAATTGACTATAAGAAGGAAAAACCCTTAGCTGAGAACTAATGCAAAGACCAGGCAGAGGCTCTTCCCTTGCATACTTCTGGTTTCACTTCATTTTTTCTATCCACTTCAAAATAACAAATTTTAAATCCTTCTTAGTATGGACCTCTAACTCCACACCAGCAAAATGCACTATTAGCTAGATAGCAAACTGGGATTATTGTTTTCATGGAAGTTTTACCCATCAGTCCCTAACTCTTTTTCCTTCTGTCATCTCACTTCTCATGCATGTGTTCCATTTTGCCATTTTTTTCACACTGGATTAACAAGATATCAGGATATTTATTACTTGAGAGATGCTAACACCCTTAGTTTAAGTGGTGAACTGATATTATGGAGTTGATTCATGCCTCAGGAAACTTCTACTCCAAGACAAAAGACAATGCATGTACAAGACACATAGACCACAGATTAACAAAACAGTACAGATGAACAATAAATTGTCACACAATAATTAGCTGTTATTAGTAGACTGCGCGACAATTTTCAGTGTTTAGAAGATAGCAAAACTGTCACCACACATTACTCCCAAACCAAAGAATAAGAAATCAATTTGTCACTTCTAATATGTGTGGAAGGAACATCTGCCCCCAACTACCTTGACTTAATTTCTTTCCTGACTGGAAGGAAGCCCTCAGCCTTGTCAATGAACCTTCACCCTGATGACCCAACTGTAACTGCACCTTCCTATGCCAGCCCTTCGTTTTCTGGAAAGGAACAGAATTCCTTCTCCAATCACCAGACCCACTGTTCACATTACACTAAAACATCTCAGAGAAAGGCTGAATCCTCTCCTATGTGTTTTGCCTCCTGTCTCTGTAGAATCCCCAGCACATGTGTCCTCCAACAATAAAACCTCCCAACTCTTCTCACCTTACTCATATTGTAAAAAGATCTGTTTTGCTGTGTGATGGCTCCATTGGCTTGAATCAATCCACCACAGAATTGAGAGAGTTGGAAGGTGCCAGCCTTGTGTCTCTAGTAGAAATGATAAAAGAAAAGAAAAAGAATTAAGAAACCATTGATTTTACATCAACCACCACTAGTTTTCTTCCAAGCTGGCTAATCCTGAAATCACAAATAGCACAAATTTATTATAGCAACTGTTAGAAACAAAATGGTTGTCTATCCTTAATGCTCCAGATCACATTTTCCAGTGTTCCATAAATGTACTGATGGAATGGACTGGTAGAACACTGTACCCAAAAGCCACAGCCTCTCTGCTTGGGCTCTCACACTACTTCTAATTATGGGGTTTGTCTCTTAATAAAGAATAATTGTTTTTTCTGACTTAGCAGACAAATAGCTATTTTTATCTACAACTTTATAGCCTGTTCAGTTGTTTTTGTGGCCAAGACTTGAGAAAACACAAATTGCAGTGTAAATGCTACCACTACAGGCCCTATGACTTCAATCACAGATCTAGTGCACAACAAAGAAAACACTCAGGCAGGAGCAAGGATGTGGGCTCTCCAGGAGAGAAGCTGCACACTGAACAGAACACTCTCAGTCTCCCAGCACACCCAGCTTAGCAGTACCTTATTTATCAATTAATTCAGAGTAAATATGCTCTTCAGAGCAGTCATCCCCAGATGTGTACTGAATGTAGAGTAAGTCCAACTTCATTAATAATTTCACAACTGCTCATTTCCACCTCTAGTCCCAACATCACATGCTACTGGTGCAAACTGGTGCTTTAACAGTAGGGTTAGCATTCTATGTCTATTCCCATTTTCTACATATTTTTCACCCCTTTATCATTAACTCCTATTACTTGATGCTCTAGTTGATTTACTCTGGACAGACACACTGGCACTATGCTGGCATCCCACAACACTGAGCCAAACTGCAAAGCTTCCACTGGAACAACACTAAATGTGCTGTGCAAGGTAAACATCCGTCAGTACTAGGAAGTCCAAGGTCACTGTACAGTGGAGATGCTCTATAAAATAAAGTGTTCTCTAAAATAAAATGCTGGAAACAGCATGCAAACATGACTGGCTTGTAACAGCTTGTTTGGAAAAGTAACACCTCCATTTGGACTTCTGCATTTAATATTCTCATGACAGATCATTTGGATCTAGTAAAAGACACACCTGGACATGTAACAAGAGTGGGAGCTCACTCTTGCAGCAGCAGAGAGCTCTAGAGTTGCCTTGGTATTTCCACAATACATGGTGAAGACATCACTTTTGGAAGCCTCCTTATTGAAAAATCCTTACTTTTTCTTGGTAATTTCAGAACATTCCATTTTTCAGACACTTTAACATGCAGTGATGTCTTACCTGGAAAGCACTGCAGAGCATCCACCTCCAGGGGCCCGGGACTGTGGGGCTCTGCAGCAACCCACAGCACCCTGCTGTCCACTGGGTCACTCCAGCCTGGCAGCTCTGCAACGAGGAGAGGAGCAATGAGGGAAAGGACACAGATGTGCAGAAATAGTGTAACTGCCCCTCTGCTCTCACAGGTTTTATTCATTCATACAACAAAAACAACATGGAGCTGTGTCACAAGGGCAGAGGGAAGGGCTTAGGTTGGGTATCAGGGAAAGGCTCTTCCCCAGAGGGTGCTGGCACTGCCCAGGCTCCCCAGGGAATGGGTACGGCCCCGAGGCTGCCAGAGCTCCAGGAGCTTTGGGACAGCGCTCTCAGGCACAGGGGGGATTGTTGGGGTGTCTGTGCAGGGCTGGGCATTGGACTCAATGATCCTTGTGGGTCCCTTCCAGCTCAGGATATTCCATGATTCTAACAATCCTCAGATTCAACTCCCAACTTGCGCTTGACAAGAGTATAAATTTTGATTATGAAAATATTTTGCCTTCCAGTACAAGTATCCAACCCAAGTCTGATGGCAGAAACAGATGAATGGAAGGAAATGGTGGGCTGTCTACATTATAAAACCACACCACAACTTCTGTCTATACAATAAATTCAAATGCTTAAGAAGCATTCTTCAATTGACTGAGTAAGCTCTAAAAAGCCCTCATCCAAGTCAGCTTTTATGCATCTTTCTCTTACTTTACTCAGGCACAGCTAAGAATTTTCGTATTCCAAAAGTATATTGTCCCCATAAATTTTTAGTGAAGATCATTATTTTCTGTCCTGAAAATGTCAGCAATACAAAAAAGAGGTGGAGCTTTTTTTGCACCTTCCTTGCACCTTTCACCTTCTGCAATATTTCAGTTAGTACAATATTTGCCTCCTTCATACATACACTACATCAACACTGGAAATAATGTATGGAGATGCCATTTTCTAATAAAAATAGCTTCATTTTTGGTTGGCCACAAAGATGATTAAGAGACTGAAGCATGCAATGTATTAGCAGAGAATTAGTTTTGAGAAACAAAGACTTCAGGGAAATCTTACCAATCTGTACTAACATCTGCTGGGGAGGGCAGTCAGACTGTCGCTGGGGGTGCTCAGTGAAAGGACAACCACGAGAGCAGCAGATCTGCCCAGAGACAAGAGGAACCAACACAAAGCACCCCCAGTTCCTGTCCCCCTCCTGTGACCTGCACTGTCACCGCTGTCCCTCAGGTGTGGCCATTGGCCTCGCAGGCTGTCCCTCAACTCCAGAGCTGCGCCTCGAATCTATTAAAGGAACTGATCTGGGGCTTTAAACACTGCCCAGGGAGAGATGGTGTCCCATGACAAACATGGTGAGTGTCCACCTCTACTACACCTTCCCACTTCCACTGCAGCAAAACTACTCAGGCTTCTGATCTTTGCACCTAACATCACCGTCAGCAAGTGAAACGATGAAAATGACACATTTCTATCAAAAAAAACATTTTAGCTGAGTCCCACAAAGTACTTCTTGAGATAATCTAGTGTTCTGACCCAAACAGTTTAATAAACACTTCATTGAGAAAGAAGTAACCTTTTTTATTTTTTGTGAACAATTACTACAAGATTCCAAGGATCTGACAGAGCTTTTTTGAGGCTTTTTCTCACTAACATGCCCAGGTTATGCCTTAGAGCTTGAACATACTGAGGTTTGGAACTGCTGAAAAGCACAAATGCAACAAAACTGGACAAAGACATATGAAAACAACAACAAAAAAAAAGCATAAGCACACTTAAAAGCTGAGGTGTGATAAACAATCCAGTAATAAAGAAAACAGACACCAGGAGATAGCAGGGAATATGAAGAGCTAAGGAATTTTCTCTAAGCCAGTATCACTCTGCAGAACACAGCCTTCCTTTCAAATTACAAGGGCTTCTTTTGCTTCCCCCCTGGGCTGAAAGAAAATGTACCAAGCCTAAACTGAACAGGATTACTCAGGAATAGTCTGCAGGCAGCTGCCTTGTCAAGACAGAGATGAAAGAATATCACTAGTCTTCTAAATCCTCTTGGCAAACTTTCGGAAAGGCTAAGGTAGCAGGCAAGCTATTTATCAAGGTATCTTGGGCAAAAGCCAGATTTATCATAATGCCAGTATTAAGGAGCAGAGCTGAAATGTCAGGGCTGTATCATCCACCAGGAGCTCAAAGTCAGACAAAACCCAAATTTTCCTATTTCCAGTAGAAGGAAGAAATACAGAAAGTTTTAAGACTCGTTTTCATACAATTAGGAAACCACTGAATTCTAATGCAGAAACACACGCTGAGAAATGCCAGGGATGAGCACTTCTTGAGCTGAAGCTGAGCATACTTCAGATCACAAAAATGGCAGGTAACTACATCATCTCCTCTCCAAAGAGAAACCTTTCTGATCCGGCTGAAAAATCAAATCAGCGTACTTTGCCACATGAATGCCAGCAGCAGCTGGCTGAGCAGCTGCCCAGGGAGAGGTAAGCCCAGGAGGCAAATTCTTCCCCTTCAGAAGCAGCTTTCATTGCAAACCCTGCCCTGGGGGTGAGGCTCCACAGACAGCTGAGCCCTCCTGGTGCCTCACTGCTTCCCTACTGCCCTCCCTGCCCGGCTCCCCCCTCGCTGCCTGCTGACCATTGCCTCTTAAATGCTTTCAAACTGCACAACCTGTTGTCACTGTTCTGCTGCTCCAGCACTTGGATCCTGGGGGCCAAGAAAAAGGCAGGCAACAGAGCAAGGACAAAGCACAGAGAAAGGGCAGGGGTGGGAGGAGAAAGCAGGAACTCAAGGTCGCTGCATTTGAGCTGCTCTCGGCAGGTTTGTGCGTGGCTGCTCTCATCTTGAGTTTGGAAAAGGCAGGGCTCAGCATGATTGGGGAAACCACACCCTGAGCCATCAGCTCAGAGTACCTGGGGGACTGATTTAGTAAGTGGATATTGCCCCCATACTAAAGGCCTTTCCCGTTCCTGGGACATCTGTACCCACCTAGCAGTGCTGTGTGGTGATGTAAGATCATATCCAGGTACAAAATTCCGTGTTCTAGACAATATGCTAAAGAGAGGAACTCTGCCACAGATGCTTTAAAGGCTAATAGAAAGAAAAAATGCACACAAATGAACAGGAAAGAAGAAAGGAGTGGAGCCATCGGAAACCCACACTTTCACAGGAACCCAAACACTTCCAATCTGAATCACAGAACCACTAGGGCTGGAAAAGTCCTCTGAGGTGATCAAGTCCAACCATTACTAAACCATGTCACCAAGTGCCATATGCACATGGTGTCTGAACACTTCTAGGGATGGTATCTCCACCACTGCCCTGTGGTGGTGCCAGTGCCTGAGCAGTACACAAGAACTGGAATCTTTACACTACCCTTGCTATCAAACAGCTCCAGAGTGAGAGGGGAAGGCCCCATAAGGGCAATGCCCACCTCTTAGGGCACACACTGAGCCCACTGGCAGGCATGCGTCTCCAGTTCCCACCAGGAGCCCACACCCTTACACAACAGAATCACAGGATCAATTAAGTTGGAAAAGACCTCTGAGATCATCGAGTTCAACTTAGGACTGCAACACTATCCTGTCAACTAGACCATGGCACAGAGTCCCTTAAACACTTCCAGGGATGGTGACTCCACCACCTGCCTGGGCAGCCCCTTCCAACGCCTGACCACCCTTTCAGTGAAGAAATGCCTCCTAACGTCCAAGCTGAACCTCCTCTGGCACAATTTGAAGCTGTTTCCTCTCATCCTTGTTCCCGAACCCCTCCTGTCTGCACGCTCCTCTCAGGGAGTTTGTGCAGAACCAGAAGGTGCCCCCTGAGCCTCCTTTTCCGCGGGCAGAGCCCGCCCAGCTCCCTCAGCCACTCCTGGTGCTCCAGCTCCTTCCCCAGCTCCGTTCCCCTCCCTAAACAAGCTCCAGCCCCTCACTAACCCTTCAGCAAACACAAACTCCGCGGGAAAAGCTCGCCCGGCTGCTTCTCCAGACACCGGGTGCGAGGCCACAGGGCGGGAAGCGGGAGCAGCCCCCGCTGACACCCCTCGGGCTGCGGGGGGAGGCTGCCACAGGGGCGGGCGC
>NW_005054660.1:189648-199062 GCF_000277835.1 Geospiza fortis | reverse complement strand
ACCGAGGCGCTGCCTCGCAGGATCGTGAGCCTTCCCCGCCGTGAAACGAACCGATAATGGCACGCTCGAGAGAGTAATTATGTAGTTGTGTTTCCATGGGAAGGAGATCACCTTTCCCTGGTATTTAAAGCGCAGGTTATAAGCTGCCCATGGGAGGTAAATGTTAAGGAAGCTTCCCATTCTGAAACGCCCTGGCAGTCACACTGCCAAAGGTCAGACACATTCACTGCTAGAACCGAAGCACCTCCACAATGGGAGGCTCAAATGAGCCGAAGGGTGTCCCTGCATTCCCCACTCTCACCCAGTCAGACCAGGTTTCCCACAGCAGAGTCTCACGGGTCTCATTCCACAAAACAATTTATTTGCGGCACAGGAACACAGAAACAGCTCGAGCCGGTGCCTCCAGGGAAGGACCTTTTGAACCCCTGGGCTGTTAGGCCTTCACAGTCTGAGCACAGCGAAGTCTCAGCTCTTTTTCGTGAGTCTCTGGCTAGTGTCCCCTTCTCTGTGTCCATCCACTTCCCTGGTTCCTGCTAGGTTTCATCACCTGGACCTGTCTTTGTGCCCTTTGTTAACCAGAGGCTGGCAGCTCATAGCTCCAACCCAGGGCTCAATCCACATTTCAATCTGCAGTTTGCAGGCCGAGTTACCTGGACCAGATTTATTTCTCAACAGTAAAGCCTAACAACAGCTTTCTGACCTCTCACATCTTGTGTAAGAGCAATCCCTCGATCTATTCAGTTTTGAAGCAAATTTTGCAACCAAATTGCAGAGCTCCAGTCCAGAAAGTGAATCAAAGCCCCTTTCCTGGGGAAGGGAAATACCTGTTCGTCCTGTTAGTGCTGCAGGTGATCATCTGCCTAGTGCTGGAAAAGGCCAGCAGGACTTTTCTGTCTTGGCACCTTTTGTGTGTGAGCAATCTTTGGATGTATTCAGTATTGGAGGTGGTATCATAAATTTTGGCAATGGACCCCTGAGTGGAAATAACTGTGCTTTTCCGTGGGAATGAGAGCCAGTAGCCTCAGGGCTCCAGGTGCAGACAGTGGGCTGCCCAACAGGAGGTAAAGACCAGCAAGACCTTTCTTTCTTGGAGCCTGTTGTGTTGTATCAATCCCTGTGCGTGTTCAGCCTTGGAGCTGAGTTCCTAATGCCAAACTGGGATCTGCATCTAAATGATGCCACCTTTCCTTGAGAAAGGAAGCACCTAGTCCTGTTCCTGGTGCTGCATATGATCATCTGCCCAATGGAAATGAAGGTCAGCAAGACTATTTATTTCAGAGTTGTGCAAGCCTGGGAGCTTGGTGATATTCAACAAATCCAGCATGCCCTAGCAGAATTTGCCCCACAAATTTTTTAGACGCAGAAATTCAGAATTAGGAACTTCCCAAGTACAGCCCCTCTATTAGGATCAGTTAGTAGTTTCCATACAGTTACATAACCCAGGAGCCTTTTTGACTTGTAGGCATGATGTAGGTATTACAATGAACATAGTTCACCTTTGGGATACATGGACCTTGAGTATTTTGCCAGGTTAGCAGTGTAGACATAGACTCACATCAACATCTTGATTTACTGTGTCCTTAAAGCTTGTTAGTTACAGGATGTCCATGGGCAGGGGATGCTCCTGCTCCCTGTTCCACTGATGGGGTCTCCTTTCTTGATCATTAGGCTTGAAAGTATACAAAGACCTTACACCAAAGAACATCCTGACTTAAGACAATCTTGACATATTCCACATTTTTGCAACAGCATGGGAGGCTCCAGGTCTGTGCTGGGGTTTGGTTTGGAAGAGGCAGAGGTGGCAGATCCATGCCTGCCCACTGCTGTCAGCCATGTCCTGGGGGACAGTGGCTCTGCCCCGGGGCAGCAGAGAGAGCAGCATGGAAGCAGCAGTAGCTCCCGTGGCTGAAGTTGGTGAGGCCATCCTGGCTGCCCCAAGTATCAGTGTGAGCCTGCACTCGTGTCACCAGGAAAACGTGGCAGAGCCCATCACCCAGAGCCCCCCAGAGCCAGCAGCTTGCTGCCAGGAGCCATCCCACCTGTCCCTGCTGCATACTCCCTTCCAGGAGCCATCCCGATGCCTGTCCCTGCTGCATATTCCCTGCCAGGAGCCATCTCACCTGTCCCCGTCCCGTGTTCCCTGCCAGGAGCCATCCCGCCTGTCCCTGTCCCGTGTTCCCTGCTCCTGGCTGCTGCTGGCACCAGCTTTCACGAGGCCACAGAGTGAGCCTGAGCAGTGATCCAATGGGGTGAAGCGAGCTGGCTTGTTTTGCCAGGTTAGGCTGAATCTGGATCACATCCACATCACCTCACAAACGCCAGTGCTGGTGCAGATGTGAGCAGCAGCAGCTGGGGCAGGCAGCGAGGCTGTGCGGCCAGCGGCAGCGCTGGCTTGGAGGGCTTAGGGAACTATAACTTTCTCCTCCTCTCTTTCCCAGCACGTTAACTGGGATGTCAGCTTCTCAGGAGGGCAGTAGCAGCTGCTTTAATGGCCCTGAAACTTCACAGTAGTCCTTAGAAATCTTTCATATGTTCTTAAATATCAGGCCTCAGGGGGCCAATGGAATCACCTGTCTGGACTTCTTATCCACAGGCATCCCAGATCCCTGTGCTTGCAGCTGGTCTTTCCCGAGATGTTCTGCCTCCCCACAGCTATCTGCTGAAAGGGGTTTAACTGTGTCTGACAAGCTGTTTAGTGAACAAGTTGTTCTGACACGAGGCAGGATGTTGAACAATGCAGGGGACCGTGGGATCTCTGTTGGTGAAATGCTACATTTCATTTTGTTCTTGTCCCTGCAGTGAATTCCAGGCAGGAAGGTTAAAGATGGTTTTGTTGTTTTATGTTTGCTTAGCTGCCCTTCATGCATTGCACTCAAACCAATATTAAATACCATTGTTAGTAGCAATTTTTTTGTGGGAAGGTGATGGAGAGGAGTGATTACGCTTTTCTGAACCCTCTTTGCCATTAGTGAGTTACAGCCATTAAAAATGACGATGCTTAAGAGGCCCTAAAGTGTGTAGTCGTGCAGAGAAAAGGCTCTTGCCACCAGCAGGGTCTCTCAGTGATGTGACATGGTCTGTCCACTACAGTGGACACTTTCCAACTCAGAGCTATGTCTGATAACTATTGACACTTACCTGGGTTTGTGTTAGTCCTACCTAATGATGCACAGAAAGATTCTGACACACTTCAGTTGGAGAAAGTTACTGTCCCACCTAAGATTCCTCTGCCTGTCACTGCTCCATGTAGCACCAAGCCCTTTCCCTGTCAATCTGTCTGAACACAGCTCCTTGAGGGAACAGAACAGCCTCTGATGGGACATGAACCCAGAAGACTTTGCTGTGGACCTGAGTTTCAATTTTAGTTTCAGTTCTGAAGGGATTCCCTCAGTCAGAGCACTGGCAATTTATTCTCCTTTGCACACATTTTTGCTGTCCTCAAGCTCCTCCACTCAGCTCTGCTCAGTGGGCAGCTCCACAGCTGTGTGAGTCTTACATCTGAGATAATGAATCTTCCATGTGGAAGATTCCCGCTTCCTGGGAGATTGTCACCTGAGGCCACTAAAGAGACTGAGAAACTTGTTGTTATGTGTTTTCTGAAAGATGTTGGGGAACATCAACAATGGCCTCAGGAGCTCATGTGGCTGAACAGGAAAGAAGGATCAGAAAGGATATCATGATGTTTAATGTACATAATGAATTATAAAAGAAATTTCTTGTTATTTATAATAATAATTCATTTATTAATACATTATATTTAATGGGCCTCCTGATTTGGTCTCAATCCTATCTTCTCTTTAACCTCTCCCATGCTAGTTCAGTGGTCATTACTACAACTCTCTTTCCTTTTCGTCCAAATTAGGAAGGAGTGATAAATAACTTTTAAACAAAGACATCTAAATATTTGATCTTCCTGTCCTCCTCATTCCCCATCAGCACATAATTTTCTTTTAAATGTTAACATAGCACATGCTCTTCCTGTTTTCACACAGAAAAGCAGACTGATCATTTTTATGCAGGCCTGTGCTTTTATATTTTAAAATGTTAAATATGCAGGTTAGCTGACCATCTTGAATTAAATTTCTGTAACAGCATCTTGTATTTTTCTCTTCTTGGACACATGAAGAATCAAAATCAAGTGGATAAGGTAATTGTTAGCCCAACATTTGCTGTGGGGAACTCCCTCCTTCTGAAAAACAGAGCTTTAGATCAGGGCAAAAAGTACAAATATTTCAACTTCAATCTTTCCTCAGCTCATTCTGAAATTCCTGTCTAAGTAAAGATTTTAAATTGTATTAATTTTTCTTCTTTACCACCTGCTCCTGCTTCTGCAGAAGTAAAGTCAAAGGAATCTCATGGTCATGAGAGGAAAGAGGAACTGTCCATGTTGCCTGGGACAAGCAGGGCTGGGACCTTCTCACTAACAAGAAGGAAAATAATCCATATGGGTATTCCAGGACACTCTGGAGATCATGATAAAGAGAAACCCAATAGAAAAATTCAGTTCAAGTCCAGCAGGTCTTATTAATTCTGGTTCTGTTCCAACAGTGCAGGAGTGCCAGCTGGCCCCACAGCTACGTGAGTGTCTTTCCTGGTGCTCCAGGTTCTGAAAGGGTTGTTCTGTACGTCCCACCTGGCACTGCCTCCTGTCTCATGCACTCCTTTAGGACTGGAAGTGCAGATCAGTGATAACGTATACCTTGGAGCACTGGTATATGTGGATTGACTTCTTCCAGAGCTTTCCTGGATGTGTCTGCTCTGCTCTTAGCAGAACTCTGAGTTCCAGCAGAGTGGTGAGGGGCCATCTGACTGCAGGGGAAACCCAGGTTCACTGGATTCCTGTCTCTGGCTGTTGCTGAAGGAAAAGGGCTTTTCTAAGCTTGAACTGGTAGTTCATAAACAAATATGTCACACTTCGCTCTTGCAAAATTTTTCTCCTTTTCATATGGAGTAAATCTGAACACTACGAGATCAAGTCCACCCTTAGGAATATGTTACAAGCTGAAGAAGGACTTTTAATGGGAGAAAATTATATTTCAGCAACATAAAGGTGATTAGTCCTCCCCATAAGACTCAGTTTGGGGTGTCAGTGTGCATACATTTTTGTATTGCCATTTCTCAGGGAAAAAGCTATTTAAAAATATGAAATTAAGATGTATTTTTCAATAAAAATACAATGCTTACAATTCACTCTGGACTTTAAAAGGTTTGGCAAGTATTGAGATCAATTCCCTGATCTGGAATTCCTTGGCTAGAGGTGCACAGCAGTCCTTGCTCTGGTCTCCAGAAGGGAGTTACCCTTCTCCTGCACCAGTGCTGCAGGAGGAAAAGCAGACATGAAGCAGAGCAGGCTGCTCAGTGCTGCACCTCGCTGAGTTTGGTGAAGCCTGGCAAGCACAACCTGAACTCCATGGCTGGACTGTTCAGGAGGAGTAGAAATAGGACCTGGTTACTTTTTCCAGGCTTTTATATCCTAATGGCTGCTGCTACTGTTAAATATGATAAACTCCTATTTGTTCACGTTAGCCAGCCATCAATAGTCTCTGTTTGCTGGGCAAGCCCAGGACATTCCCCTCCCCACCTGTCAAATCTGGAGTGTGCTTTGGCACCCTGCCACTGCAGAGCCTCAACGACTTGAGCAGAAATGAGACATCCCAGTACTTAAGCTGCCTCTGTTTCATGAGCTTTTCTTCCCATCTGTCTGCTTTCAGAAGAAGAAAGTGTTTGCTGGTCAGAGAGGTTTTCCACTTGCGCCTCCTTCAGCTTTCCATTACCTCTCCGAGGTTATATGGGGTGCAGGGCTATACACTGTACTGTACTATATGCAGAGGTGTTCAGACTTAATTTATTCCCTTCTCCTGGATAAAGATTATTGCAGCTGTGTGTTTTGGAAAACTATCAATGAAGGGAGTTCAGCTCATACAACACACTTTCAATAGGGTACTGTACTCTATATTTCCAGGTTCTGTTTTAATTACACTTGCATATTACCTTGGAGGAAGCTGAAATCTGGAAAATGTTTTCTCATATACCATGTCTTAAACCTTCCTGACCTTCTGTTTTATACCAAGTACTTTTATGTTTGTGATGAAAACCATATAATACGGGGCAAGGTCTGGCTATCCGGGATAATCTACCAGAGACTGTCAGTCCTTCCTAGCAAAGATTGAGCAATTCTAACTGAGAAATGTCCCCACCATCCCTCACCCCACCACCTTCCAGCAGTCATTCCTTCTTCCCTCCCTTCACATGGCTCCCAACAGGAGCCCCATGCTTGAATAGGCCATGCAGTGGCAGGGAGAGGCTCCTGCTGCTCCAAAGAATCTTGAGGGACTGAGTTACAGGATGGCTCGTCCAGTGCCAGCATACTGCCTGTATCCCAGAAAAACAAGGAAAAGGCCCAGACTCATTAGAGGGGCTGTGTCCAGCAGTGCACTCATACAGCGTCTTGGAGGCTGGTGAGCCAGAGCAGCCCAGTAGCCCTTGGGGTGCCTGAACAGCTCCTCCTGGGCCAGCAGAGCAAATGCTGCTCTGGGGTGTCTGTACTGGCTGCACTGGGCACCACTGGAAAAAAAAAAAAAAAACAAAAACAAACCCAGTGTCCAGAATTTAAACCTCCTCAAGACAGCTGGCACTGTGCTGGGGGAGCATGGCATTGGTGAGAACTCCAGCATGGCACATGCCCTCTGCCAGGAAGAAGTGGCTACAAGCAGGTTACAAGCAGGTTACAAGCAGGTTACAGAGGTGCCCTAAGGACTCATAGCAAGAGGTGCAAACCTCCCCCAGCGACCTGAGAGCGTGTGATTCTCAGGGCTGACAGCAGAACAAAATGTGTAGGAACCAGGCAGCTGGTCCAGAGCAGCTTTCAAGCCAACTTCAAATCCATGCACATCTTGATTTTCACATCCTTGGGTTGTCTGGAGATTGTTCTGGGAGAAAGGGTTTTAGTGAATATGTGTGAGCAGCAGAGGGTTTGTCAGTCCTCTGCCCAGCTCTTGGAACCCAGCACCCCACAATTCCAGAAGCACAAATTGCTGCCTGCATCCTTCTTCTATGACTTCTTGAGGAGCTCTCTCCTCCTGGAGGCATGGGATGGTGGCAAACCCTCCAGCTTGGGACCTTGAGCTCTCCTCTGGAGCCTGGCACTGACAGGGCTCATGAAGTCCCACCTTCACTTGTCCCAACACCTCACCCTAAAAAGCAAAGTAACTTTTACTTAATAATGAATAACAGGAATTACATAAATCATGTCAAGCAGAGACTTTTTAGTGGCACTGAACTGGTTTTTAACTCAGCTGTAAACAAGGATTTTCAACTCTGAGGCAAGAACTTATAAAATGGAAAGCTTTTCATTAGAAAGCAGTGATTATGGAAAAGCAGGGTTGGTCATAATAGAAAGCTGATTCTGAACTCCTAATGTGATGCTGGAACTGAGAGGGAAAGCTGATCCCCAGACTGTAAAGGTCAAAATCCAGTAAAAGTAGAAAGTTAGTAGTGCCTCTGTGGTGTTGATGAGACTGTTACTGCAACATTAAATGAGTTCTGGTGTTTACATATTAAAAGTATTTGGAGAAGTGAGAGCCTAAAGGAAAAAACCCAAGAAGAAAAAAAATCTGCTAATGAAAGTGCATAGCAGAAGCAGAACAAAGTCCATCGACCTCTTCCACAGAAAATAAGAGAAAAACATTCATCACAGTCTGCACAGGTAGAACAATGCCCATGGGAGTAAGTCTTTTCATACAGCAGACAAAGAAGCCAATTCAGTAATTCAAAGTGGAAACTGGACAGTAAGTAGAAATAGCTGCTTATTAAAAAATGAAGTGCTAATATTCCCAGAATTAGCTTAGAGCTGAATGTGGTGAGCTTTTTAAAACTTTCGGTCTTTAAATCAATCCTGGATCTCTCTTTCCAAATATGTAATACCCAGCTATTACATAGCGTCATTTAATTCCACGGAACTCTAAATATAGGTTCTTTTAAAAAATAGATGGGAAAGGGGGCACCAATCAGACAGCCATGCTCCTCTAAAGGACAGTGGCCAGCCCCTGTAAGTCCCACTGGTTTGAGCCACCATGTCCCAGTGTACCAGTTTACTCAGAGTTTTGGGCTTCATGTGGAAGAATGGTTTTGCCAAGTTAGACCATGGATCCATGGAGCTCATCATCTATAGGGAACAGGAGATCCCTACAAAGAAAATAAAGACAGGACAAATGTGCAGCAAGGTTTTCTTGGCAGAGCTTTTGAACTTCCAGCTGCCAGGAGCTCAGAAAGTCCCATGGACTGATGGTCAACAGCTTTTAATGGATTTTTCTTCCTTTTTTTTTTTCAAACATGTACAAAATTTAGCATTCGAACCAGGCTGTGCTCAGGACTTCTGCAGCTGGGCAACCCTGAGGGAATCAGTGTCTTTCTGCTTGCTTCAAGCCTGTCGTGAGCCACTATCATTTGGTACTGTGGTTCTTGTTTGGGAGAAAACTTGCTCCCAGTTCACATTCTTAGTCCTCACCACTTTTCCTTCTTGCCCAGACACCTTTCACTGAAGGGCTCCAGTCTCATTACTTCTCTCACAGAAGCTGTTTCATCCTTCCTGTCTTTCTTATTGCCCTTCTGCAGCTCTTTTGTATCCCAAAGTGTTTCAGAGTTGTGTGCAGTGTCTGCATCTTGTCTTCTTATTTATTCTCTATTTCCTTCTCAGTCATTTCTAAAGTTGTATTTGCTTCCCTAATTGCTGTAAAAACTGAGCTGACACTCAGAAGTAATTTTTTTTACCTGGAGTAGGTAGAGTTCGTCAGGCCAAATGATCCTCATTGTGCTTCTTGCCCTTATCACCTGCAAATTGAATTGCTATTCTTCAACAACATTTTTAGATTCAATCAGTATCAACAACCCCATAATTTGATTATGATTGCCTGTTCAGAACAGTCACCCTTTAAAGTACTGAATTAAGTTCCTTTTCTCTTGAGACTCCCAAACCTCTGGAATTTCCCCAAAATCCCAAGATTTATTAAAAATCAGTAGGCTTACTGGGGCAGGTGAAATGTTTTAAAACTCTGACAATGCCAGCACATGCTCCTCATCACTTTCTTATCTTACTGGCATGGGGAATATTTCATTACTGTTGCAAGAAGTGAATTATTCCTTATGGCTTTTTCTCTTACCAAAAATATAATGTTTTGAGAGACAGATAGCCCCACTGTGTTTTGAGATAAAGAGCAGGTTATTTTTCTAGAATTCCAAAAAATCAATTTATGTTTAAAGTTTCTGTGCCACTGGAAGATTCCATCTTCTATTTTCTGGAGCTTACTGATCAAATATTATTATGCTCAAGTCCTTTCTTTCTCTCCTCTCTCCTTCCTCACATTCAGTGTTTGTTGCCTGTTTCTTGACTAATCCAGCAGCTGTTCTCACAATGCT
>NW_005054660.1:177383-189638 GCF_000277835.1 Geospiza fortis | reverse complement strand
TGCTGAACCAGCTGTTTTTCTAACAACACAGGAAGTAAAATAATCAGTCAAAGGTGGAAGCATGTACTTTAAGTCCTTCCTCGAGGTCATATCAGCTATTCCCCAGGGGGTGTACAGGGGTAGGTGTCTGTCTCAGCCCTGCTTTGCACACTGTCCAGCTTCACGCTAGTGGGGCACAGGCAGGAATGTGACTTTCCCAATAGCAGTGGGAGACATGGGGAGTTCCCCCTCCTGGTGCCTCCAGGCAGGCAGAAGTGCAGCGGGGAAAAGGAACTGGGCCCAAGCTCTCATCACCTTGGCAATTAAAAAACCTCCCAACAAACCCAGGGACTCTTGTGTTTAATAGGAGCCTCTCCACTCCTTTTTCTCCTGCACAGCGTGATCCTCTCGTGCCTGCAGCTGAATCCCAGCAGGACAGAGGGACCCAAACACCAGCCCCTGTCCCCAGCCAGGAGGCTCATTTGGGACACTGTGCCTGGTGTCACTCACCAGCTCCTGCCTGGCACAGAGGCTTCAGCTCACTCTCCCAGGGCCTGGCTCTGCCCTCGTGCTGCTGGGAATGCTGCTCACTTTAGTGCTCTGCACAAAAATGCCAAAGTTAAGCACTTTGTAAAGTCCAGAGCTACCTTTAACCCCAGGCTGCATGTCCTAGGAGAAGAGAGACTGCTTGTGCCTGGGGCCCAGCTATGCCATCTGTGATCCACCCTGAGGTCTCATAAATGAAAGTCCCTTGTTCTCCAGAGTCAGGTTTCTAACCCCTGTGAGTTTGAACTCCCACCACAGCACACATGGCCACAGTCAGTGTTGTGGGAAAATTACTGCTGGTTCTGTCTGTTCAATGCCACTGTCAGAAGTTATTTGCCTCTGCTGAGCTTCTGAAATATTGTACCAGCAAAGGTGTGGCCAGCAGGACCGGGGCAGGGATCATCCCTGGGCACTGGTGAGGCTTCACCTCAAATCCTGGGACTAGTTCTGGATCCCTCATGGCAAGAATGACATTGAGGGGCTGGAGCATGTCCAGAGAAGGGCAGGGGAGCTGGGGAAGGGTGTGGAGCACAGGTGTGATGACAATGAGCTGAGAGAGCTGGGTGGGTTCAGCCAGGAGAAAAGGAGACTCAGGAGGGAAGGAAATTGTAGCCAGGTGGGGGTTGGTCTCTTCACCCATGTAACAAGTGACAGGACAAGAGAAAACATCCTCAAGTTTTGCCAGGTTGGATACTGAGGTCAATTTTTCATAGAAGGGGTGATCAGTCATTGGACAGGCTGCCCATGGTAGTGGTGGGGTCACCATCCCTGGAGGTGCTCAAAAACATGTGGATGTGGCACCTGGGGACATGGGTTAGTGGTAAACCTGGCAACGTTGGGTTAAGGGTTGGACTTCATGATCTTGGAGGTCTTTCCCCAACCTTAATGATTGTGTGATTCCATGATCCAGCCCCCTCTTGCTCTAAGCCTGCAGCAGTTTCTGGCCTGGAGCTCTCAGGAAAGCCCTGGAAGCCGCTAGCATGGAAAGGACAGGAAACTGCTAAGAAAGAATTACTTTCACCAAGCCCTCAAAATAAGGGGTTTTTTACCTGGTAGGCACATAGAGAGAATCATAGAATCATTTAGGTTGGAAAAGACCTCTGAGATCATTGAGTCCAACCTTCAACTGATCCCTACATTGTCAACTAAACCATAGCACTGAGTGTCACATCCAGTTGTTTCTTCAACAGCTCCAGGGATGGTGACTCCACCACCTCCCTGGGCAACCCCTGGCAATGCTTGACAACTCTTTCTGTGAAGAAATTCTTCCTGGTGGCCAACCTGAACCCCCCTGGCACACCTTGAGTCTTTGTCCTCTTGTCCTGGTGTTTGTCACCTGGATGTGTCAGTTCCCCCTGCAGCCCTGCCACCCACCCAGCTCCTGTACACTTGGAGGTGCATCCACTCTGCAGTTCCTCCTGTGTTTGCCCCACCTTAATATTCAGTCCTTCACCCAGTCTCAGCCCCTGCTGTGGGGGCTGCCTGTCTGTATCCCCCCAAGAGCCACTTGTCCCGAGGTCCTCTCCCGCAGCCACATTCCCTTGGAGCACCTCCTCCTGCTTCTCCCCTCACTGCCTTTAGCCCTTAAATCCTCCCTCGCTGGGTTCCTGTAACCTGATCGCCAACCCTAGAGTTAATGACTTCTTTGCCAGCTGAAGTTTATGAGCCTTGTTTCACCTTTGCAGAAAAGAGAGCTGTGGGGAAGGTACCCATCCCCTCTCTCAGCATGGGGAGGACCCAAGTTGTGCTTCTCTTCTAAAATTTCTGGAGAAAGATTAATGTTTTGAAGGCATTTGCATGAGCAAACTGAAATGTCTCTGGTTTTATCAGTTAAAGCCTTATTTCTGACTTTATGCCACAATCAATGGCATTGTGTAAAAACAGGCAGATGGAAACTGGATGTGCAGAAGCAATGCCTTCATTTTAGTTCCATTTGATTTGTTTAATAACATTTCTCTTGCAGTCTGATGGGCAGAGGCTGCTCAGCCTGGATTCCTGGATGCAAATTATGGCTCAAGATATTATATCAAATAGATTCTAAGAGAAAAAAACAGTGAAAAGAACATTTTCTGTCCCCTAGCAGAGGGTCAGCCAATTAATCACTGTTATTGTTGACTAAGTCATTTTTTCTTGACAGCTGTGCCCTTCAAAATGACATCAGGGGAAACTGAATCCATTTGCATTACTTCAGCTGGCCAAATCACTGCAGAAAGTTGAAACTAGTTCTGAAAAAAAAACAACCAGGCAAACAGGGACATCAGTGAACTCGGAATGACAGAATAAATGGGCTATTCTGAGTACTCAGCAAAGTGCATTTACTGCTCTGTATTTACTGTTTTTCAAAAAATGTTAAGATTTTTGTTTATTGGATTTGTTGAGAAGCAATGAAATCTCCTGCAATTTTATTTTTAAATATCATTTTACTACCCAACAGCAATAGTAAATCCATAAAATAACACGATTGACCAGGACTATGGAGTAGAAAAAAATATTGTTTGCTTTGTACATTCTTATTAGTTTTGGCTAAGATGTTATAAAAGCAGTATCTTTTAACACCTTTTATTATACAAGGGTCAAGGGGTTTTTATGTTTCTTAAAGAAAGCTTCAAATAGCCCACATAGTGGGTTCCTGCATCTTTCATATGGCTGCTGTATAAACAAGCCCATTTTACACAGGAAATGACATAACCATGTAAAAGCGTACACGGAGTTTAGGCACATATTCAAACACTAATGGGAATGCATTGTTTTCAATGGCATACTTTTATGTTTACCTATTGAGCTTAGTACCCATATTTTAGCCAAATACAACAAAAATTATCCACACATACCTGTCTTATAGTGTACTGTTTATTTGAAATTTGGACCTTCACAAAGACTCTCGTGGGACAGATAATGACCCTAAAAAGTAAATACAAATGAGGCATTCTCAGTGAGAGAGTGAAACCTGCCATCATAAAGGTGGAAAGCTAAACTTTTAACCTGTATTGCTTTACAGCTCAGGTTTCTGCCATCCAGTTGCTCACACCACCTCACCCATGGGAAGAAAGCCGTAACAATAATTTAGGGTGTCTATCTTTGCACATTATATAATGACCTGGCTTAAGAAAGTAGTGCCAAACTCCTGCAGTCATAGAATCACCGAATCACCCAGGTTGGAAAAGACTTCCACTAAACCACATCAGCAAATGTCACATCTGCTTGTTTGCTGAACTTCCAGGGATGGGTGACTCCACTTCCTTGGCCAATGTCAGGTTCCCTGTTTCTCTCCAGTTTCTGTGCCGTGTCAACTCCAGGGTGTGCCTTGTTCCTAAACCCCTGGGTTTGGAGGGGAATGAAGATTGAGTGAACCCTGCCTGGGTCTTTCTTTTGTGCCCATCCATGCCATTCATGTACCCGGGGAAGTTTCAATGCCTTTGTCCACATGCCAGGTCACTGAAACTGAAACTGCCAGGTAAGGTCTTGACAAGATTGGCAACAATTTGTGAGAAGACAAAAGTTCGTGCCAGGGGATTCCAATGCCTCCAGCAATGTACCAATAAAGCACCTACAGGCTAGTACACATTTACACCATGGGCAAAGTCAGTAGAGCATTCCAGAACAAAATAGTGTAGAACTGCAATTTCCAGACTTATCAGACAATTTCACAATGTAAATGCAAAAGGACACACTGGTCATCGCAATATTGGTTTATAGCTAATGGTATCAACAAAGAATGCTCAAATTTAGACCTAAAAGTAAAATAAACCCTACCTTATTCCTATGTCCACGATTATAAACTCCTCACTTTGAGCTGAACTAAACTTGAGCAGTGCCAGGCCTGTCCCTTCTGGATATCACCATATTTGAGAGATCAGCCAAACAAACTGAATGTCATGTTACCTCCTAACCCAGGACACTTGGGCTTAAACTGCTTCTGTTTTGGCCAAAGCCATTTTTGAAGCAGTAATAATCCATTATGATTCCAGCATTTTACTGTCTGTACCTTCAAATTTGTTTAAACTGACATTACAGACCTACTGACGGTTTAATTTTTTATTTTCCTTTCTAGGTATAACTTCCACCAAGCAGAATGTAGGCTTTTGAATGATTACCAAAAGGGTGTTTGTTAAGACTTTAGTTTGACAGTATTTTTTTTCATTTTTCCTCAGATCATACTGTTTGCTTTGGGATAATTGCAAAACCATGGCATATTTTTCCATTTAGATGCTGATACATACTCAATTTAAATACCATTTACCTGAGCTTTTATTTTGCTTTATTCATGCAATGAAAAACTCATACAAGGACAGCAAGAAAGAACCTCAGAGAGGTTTATACCTATTAGGTTTTAGAAACTTTCTATTGCGACCAGCCTCACCAGGACTCTCAGGCTGGTCACCAGCTCTGCAGCGTGAACTGAACAGGAATTTTCCTCCTCAGATTTCCAAACTATCATGCCTCATGTGTAACACCAGTCCTCCTGTCCACCACACTTGTTACAGCACTTGATGAATCCAGGTGTACCGAAGCAAACTGCCCCGTGCAGGCAGTCCTAATCCCAGGAGTTAACTTGTCTTAGCTTAGATTTGCTTCAAGTGTATTTAAATAGGCGGTATTTGCTATTTTAAACTGATCACCCTTAGCCATTGAGGGAACATGCCTGTGTGGTTAGAAACTGGCATGGCACAGCTGTGTCTCAAAGGTCAGAGCAGAGATTTCCTTGGGAATGTGCAAACAGCATTCCCAGAGAGTGAGAGCAGTACTTGCCTAAGGAAAAAAGGAGACAACCCTTTGTCATGGTCATTGAGCAAACCTCTCCAGGAGATAGGTGGAGCCAGTGCTAGAGGAAGCTGCAAACACACCTGAGAACAGCCAGGAGCTGGAAAAGAACTCCTTGAACAGATCAGGAAAAAAAAAAAGCCTGGGCTGCCCTCCTGGCTTTGGACTTGGCAGGGAAATGTTTTCCCTCCTACTGTAGCAACAGTAAAAATCAGCAGTATTTAAATCAGGTTTAGTAAAGCTTAGACTTGTAGTTTTGAAAGACTGGCTGGTGAAAGGCAGGTAGTGCTGGGGCCAGTAATGCTGTGCCTGGCCTGAGGCTCCATGAGGATGAGGAAGAGCAGGACCTGGGAAGGGACACAGAGAGTCCTGAAGGGAGATGGGGAATCCCTGCAGGCAGTCCTGACCCACCAAAAAGACCCATAAAACACCCGAATTTCTATGTGCCTGCTGCCCTGCTGGGCATTCACCATCGGGGCAGGGGCAGCTTTCTGGTCCCCAGGTTTGCAGCAGGTGGGCAGTGCCTGCAGGCAGGAAAACCAGGCAGTGTGAGCCCCTCCAAGCCATGCAGTGTCAGTCTCTGCAGGCAGGAATGATGGCACTGAGCAAATCCCACAGACCAAATCTCCCTGCGGGGCTGTTCTGCATCCCTGAGCTGCAGGGAAGGGCACAGGGCAGGTCCCCTGCATAGGGGTTCCCCAGGTGCCTGGCAGCAAGGCTGCTTATCCAGGTACATTAAGCTGGTTAAAGGCTGAACTGCCCAGAGAGTGCAGGAGAAAGGGCAGAGCTTTATGTCACTGTTTATGGCCATTGATCAGAAATTTAGGATGGTTTGCTGCTGGTGTGAGCTGGAACATGTCCAGACTGGGGTACTGAGCAGAAAGACCTTGGGGACTGTACTCAGCTCCCTGCCTCTACCACACCAGTGATGCTGTGCAGAGCCAGGAAATCTTATGACTCGATGGTCTAAGAAATATCAAACCTTAGCATTTATATTTTGTACTGTGGATAAACTTCTTCAGTAATTTCTGTTTGTTCATAGGACCTTTCTGATCCATCTGTAGCTGAACATTTGGTACCTATTTTGGGGGTGGAAACATACAGGGGCAATCCCATATATAATCCATGTCTGTAACAGATAAAGGGGATATAAAAGCACACAGCCCTTGGAGGCTGGAATAAATGGATACCAAAGCTCTTTTGCAACCATCTGCATAACTCATTTTTGCCCCAAACACATGAAGTCATAGTGTCATTCCCCACTAGATCAAACCAGGCCTTCCTTTCAGATCTTTCTTTCAATGTTTCCACAGTTTCTCTCTGTGGCAGCAAAATACACAGACATGTTTTGCATACCCCTGGTATTCTGCTGCATGGAAAAGTCCCTTTCACTTGTATTTATTGTACAAAAACAATTTCTTAATTGTGTTATAATTATGCAGAGTTGGACAGCTAGGCACAATGCAGCACTATGTCAATAATTTATTACATCTTATGCCATAATTGAACACTTTTACTATGAGCATTTGAGAACAACTTGGACCTTATACAGAATAATATATTTTGCTACATAATAATGGAAAGGTGGATACTTAAGAAAGATGTGTAGCTTGGAGGAAAACATACATGGAAGCAAATACCTCCTGCATCACCTATCTTTATGTAACACTTAAAACTAAGCCAACATATTATATTTAATGACCCCTTTTTATATATGCATAGTTTCAAGAGCTAATCAGAAGGAAATCATATTACAGTGCAACTATTTACACCAAGATGGGGGCGCACCAGAACACAACAAGTCTTGTCAACATTGGGACTCTTTTCTCACATTTATGAATGGACAAAGCGCATGGGAATCAGACAGAAATTCATTCTCAAGAACAATGTTCAAGGAACATACAGGTCATATCCACAGCTCACTGATATCATCTCTATCCACTGCCTCGAGGCTAAAAGCAGGAGATCTCAAGGTGTATAGGTATCATCTTCTCTGTCATGGACTTCACTTAGAGTCAGTCCTGTGTTGCCAGCGGCACAGGGCCTTAAATCCAGCTGTGTGACAGCATCCAAATGCTACTGCAATATGTCCATGGAGAGACACAGAAACACTGGATTTATTGCTGCATCCTTGTAAACACACTTGCCCTAGGGGTAAGAAATCTAGTTAACCTTGTTTGAGAAGAAGTTATGGCCAATGTGTCAAATTACCTTTCATAACATATTCACGTGAGCAGCTGCTCTGCTACCTGCAGCCACAGGACTCCACCACCATGTCCTCGTACTGCTTGTAGACCACATTGTTTGCAGAGTCAATGAAAAGGATGCTGATGGGGCTCAGCCGGGTTGGGACACAGCAAGTCGGGGGTGTGGACTCAGGGTCCATGGAGTTCATTAAAGTCTGGATAACTGCATGGTTGGTGGGCTCCAGGTGGGACCGCAGGGGGAATTCACAGAGCCCTTCGCAGTGATACGCCTCATACTCCAGGGGGGCTATTATCCAGTCATCCCAGCCCATATCCTTAAAATTCACGTGGAGGGCTTTTCTGCTACACCTCGCCTTCAGATTCTTGGTGGGCCTCTTGCCTTGCCGTGTTGCTAGAGGAGCTCTTCTCTTCCGCCTCTGGTTGAATAAGTACTCATAAACAGTTTTGTCATCTTGGCCGGATCTAGCTTTGATTTCATTGAAGAATAAGTCTCTTTTTTTCGTCCTCCCAAACACCAAGAACAGAGCCTTTTCATTGACCTGTCTTCCTGTTCTATTAAATCCCACACTCCTGAGATCAACAGCTCTCCCCCTGTCAAAAGTTTCCAGTTCAAAACACAAGTTAACCAAGTTTTTAAAGTTTCTGAAAAGTTTCCAGATATCAAACACTTCCCACTTGGGTGTATCGGTGATGCTGACAGTCCGAGAGTCCAAGAGTGTTGAGGCTTGTCTATTTGTAGAGCAACTAAATAATTTTACTTGGGAAGTTTTTCCAGAAGAATGAGACTTCCAGGTATCAGAAGGTTTTTTTCTCAATATTCGAAGCTCTGCTCCCAGCAAACCATCTTTTTCTAATGCACTGATGTCAAAAATATATTTTTGTTTTCTTATAGTTGGTGCTCGCTCATCTAAAAAAAAAGCACACAGATTTTTAAATGTATATCAAGCACAGAGCAATATCACTTATTCAGTTCTTAATGGTTTTCCTCAAATTTGCTTATAAGCCTCAAAGTTAGCCCACTGAACCGAAAAAGCAATTTCTGTCTAAGGGATCAGCCCCATGCAGGGATTCAGAAGAACTCAGGGACTCACCAGAGAAATAAGTTTCTGAGTCTGCCTTGTAGAAATCTTCTTTCTATTACCAGTGGGCATTTTCTACCTTCAAAGTTGTGATTAGCCAGTTGAAAAATAATACCTATTTACCACTTATATTCTACTTAAATTACTGAAAGAGAGCTTCAGTAGTGGCCAGGCCTTATGAGCAAATTTACCCTTAGATGATGCAATAGTAAATTAGTCCTTTAAAACCAGCCTCCCCAGGAACTGCCAGACATAAGGATAATTGCCTAATTAACTAAACCCCACATAATTCACAATTTTTCAAACTGGGCATAAAAAAATTCTTCTCTTTATCCTGACTTTACATTCGCTTGCTTCGGGTGGTGAAGAATATGGCTGAGCCATATTCATTGCAGTGAGGTGACATTAACAGAGCCTTCCAGTGGCAAGCTGGGAGCCTGAAGGCAGCACTTGTGAGCAGTGCGTCCTCCCTTCCCAGCAGCCAAGCTATTAATGAAGAGATGGCAAACAAACCCAGTCCTGGTGAGTCTTTCATCACAATTCCTTCACCAGCTGTGTTGCTTCCTTGAGAATATGACAAATGTCACTGGAAGCAAGATGGGGCTCCCAAAGCAGGGTGGGGAGGTGAACATCATGCACTGGGGGTCTGGTTATTTCTCCTGTAAAAGCAGACATTTGCCCAAATTTCCAGAAGTGTTTGGAACAGGAATGTTGAGCTGCAAGTTCTGGAGTCCTGGATGTTATTACCGTTGGTAGCCTGTGGTGAGCTGTGGGCTCCTTGGTGCCACCTGAAAGTTTCAAGGTAGTAGAGATACACTCCCCCACAGGATAATGACCCCTGGGTCTGCAGTGTAGTTCCTCACAATTCTACCTTGAACAAACCAGACTGGGCTTTTTGGTTTTTTTTTGTTTTTTGCTTTTTTTTTTCACAGAATAGCTCTATTCTTAGCATATTGTATGTTTTTAGGCACACTACAATCTAACATTAGCTGTTTCCATGAGCTAGATTCCAGCTAGCTAGAAAGAAAATAAGACAAAAATCCGAAAGGTTTTTGAACACCTAAGCATGCAAAGACTGATTGATTTTCAACAATATGCATCTAAAATACTTCCTAAATGTTTTCTTTGGCTGCCACACAACCATCTAGTTCTGCCTGTAAATGAGTTTTCCAAGATAAGTCAGGAGGACAAAATCTGCAGCAAACTTGTGTGATTTCATTTACATTAAAAAGAGCCCTTTGACTTTTCCAAAGCATGATTATTTTCCAATACTCTCTGCATTTATAAGCACACTCAGACATCTCTCTCTGTCCACACTCACTCACACACAAGCTCCTTTCTTACCTTGTCCTTTGTCTATAAAGCTGGTTATTGTATTGGCAAGTCCAGCCTCCAGTTTTACACTTCCATTAACACCCTTTCTTTCTGCATCTGAGAGAGTCCTGTACAAAGAGAGCATGTATTCATGTGGCGTTATCGGGGGATGTCGGAAAGTTTCCTTAGCTTCCCTCTGGGTTACAGGCTCTTTAGTCTTTTTGGTTTTGAAAGAATCACTGTCAGTACTGCTTGTGCCAGTTTTTTTCAAAGCCACCTTGCTGCTAAAATTTTGAACCTTTGGAGTCACTGTCCTTACTCCAGAAGGTCTGCTGGGGAGATGTCCTACCTTGCCCTCCGTGGCTGCTGTTCTTGAGGGAACCTTCTTTGAGTCATCGTTCTTGGCCAGCAGAGCTCCAGCCTGAACAGCACTGCTTTTAGTCCTGGCCTTTGAGGTCCCAGCACTGTATCCATGGCTTGCAGTCCTCAATGTACCTGCCCGTGCAGAGGGATTCCTCTCCTTTCCTTCTGCTTTCAAAAAACCTAGTTTAGATCCTGGATTACCCTGGCCTGCTTCAGAATTACTCAGCGCTCCAGGAACTAGATCCAGAGACAGCCAAGTCAAATGCCAAAGCAGTAAAGTGAGAAAATGCAGGATTTTCATCCTCTGGTCTTCCTCTGAATGCCACTAAAGAAAAACTCAGAAAAGGTTCCTCCAGTTTGGCAGAAGAAAACATGAAAGAAATTAAAAACCAAAGTTAGCAAAAATGATTTTCGTTTGAGATTAAAACATTTCAGATATTGTTGTTCAATACTTGTATCCAGTCCCATAGTGGAAATGCTCATGTACTCAGATATGATCTCCCCTGACTTCAGTTAGCAGCTATAAAGAACTTGTTCTTGAAAAGAGAAAGTTTACCACCTCGTTTTCTTCTGTAAAACTGACTGAAAACTTGAAGGAGTCTTGTTTAAATCCAAGGTTTTTTTTTTTTTCCAAGAAGGAAGAATGGCGTAATGCTGCCTCTGTGTTAAAAGGTTTTTTTAAAGTTTTGAGTTTTGAATCCTTTCCAGTGAAAATATTTCACACACAGAGGCCTGCAGGTGCTCAGAAATCTTTTACAAACCTGAACTCTGGAATTGGAAACGGAATTCCAACAAACCTATTTAATTACTCTCTGATGTCATGCTGTCTAAACTAATTTAACTGCGATATATTTCTTAAAAAAAATCTTCTTTACCCTTTTCATTAGCATGAGTCATACTCTGCCTCATGTGAAACAGTTCCACAGGCTCAAAACTCCAGAGGATGCCTTTTCAAGTGGCAGTATGACCTCTGCCTCAGCCCTCGATGAACTTCACGTTTAGACAGGACAAACTGCAAGATCAACAACTGAGAGCTGTCACACAGTCCACTGGACACATACATAAACTAATTTAGAAATAACTCATGTAGCTCTTTTTCCAGAGAACTTCTAACAGTGCCTTCACTCCGTCCCCCTGTGACTGAAGGGCTGTGCTGTAACGCAGGCGCTTAACGAGGGTAACATTTAATTTTACACAAACTCAACAGGGCCGTGCCCGCAGTCCGTGTATTTTGGCTTATTTATTGCTGTGCTTAAAAAACCCCGTGTCAGCGCAGCTGGAGAAGCAGCTCCTGCCGGAGGGGATGCCCCGCGGGGCGCGGTGCAGCGGGGCAGCAGTGCACCCTCCAAGGAGCCATCCTCCTCCTCCTCCTCCTCCTTCTTCTGCAGAGCCACTCGGGAGCTGGAGGCAGGCCGAACCCCGTCTTTCCTCTCGAGACTGCTGAACACCAGCCTTTGTTTTAATTTTAGATGCAAAATGCCCAAGAGCTGCTGATCCCGGGGCCCCAAGAAGGCTGCAGGTCAAAACCAGCGTTCCTCACTCTCCGGGCTGTCCTGCAGCTTTCAGCCGAGTGTCTTTGATAACCTGCACAAATGAACTGTTGTTCTAAAGGAGCCTTCAGGAAAGGAGGCACTGGGCTGGACTCAGCAGGGATTACTGGGACCCATCTCTCATCTTGCACTGATGCTAAGCCCAGTCCTTCTGCAATTGCTTTTCTTTTTGAGTTAAGATGAAAGGAAAAAGGTACATCACCTTTTAGCTTGTTCTGTGTGTGCTGTAGCATTCCCCACCCACCCTGACCAGTATCAGAAGCAGTGAACTGCTTTCATAAATAACAACCCGCATGACATGAGGAGTTCTGAATGCTTCATTTGTTTTGATGGAGGAACTGAAGGGTAGAAGAGTTCAGTGATTTTACAGATGTCACAAATAAGGTAGATTCAAATCATGATCCTCCTAATTTTGATCTAATGGCCCTTCCTCTGATGTCAGTTGTGCTTTTCATA
>NW_005054660.1:174913-177373 GCF_000277835.1 Geospiza fortis | reverse complement strand
TTCCCTACAAGATAAAGCAGCTTCTCCTAGGAGTTACCTCTGGTGAAACCATTCCCCATTCACTCCACACCATCCCAAGGCCCTCCCAGCCACTTTATCCTTCCCGTACTGCCCACCTTTCTGCTGGGTGGTGTGCTGTGTCTGGTTCTGCCCCGTGGGGGTATTGATCAGCTTGCCAGAAAGCCACAAAAATGGCTAAATGTTGAATTCCCACTTTTAATCTATCCAGCTTCCAGTTTTCACATTGCTTGTAAAAATTTAATATCTTTAAAAGGTTGTTTGCTCTATCAAACTTGGCAGAGATTTGGAAACAGATTTACAAATTATTTAAGAGATGGGACATGAAAGAGCAGGAGGTTGGACAATGTGATTACATGGGCCTTGTCTTAGTTAATCAAATTAAAGCATGATCATTGATATGTTCAAAGAACATTTACATGTCTGAGATTAAAAAATCCTAGTGGGCTGGACAGAGCTAGACAGAAGGAAAAAGGAAAAGCAAGCAAAACAAGGTGTGCAAACTAATCTCTCTCTTTGAAAGAGGCTCTCTTGAAGCAAACACCATCCCAGTGCTTGGAACCACGGGAGCACAGATGCTGTGGAGTGCACTGAGCCCCACAGACCCCAGAGTGGAATGCTGACCCTGAACAAGACCCACAGACTGGGGGGTTCCTATGATCCCTACACCAAAGTGGAGTCATTCCAGCTGGCTAAACTCAAACTCCACTGCAGGAGTTCAGTATGTAGCTGGAAACTCTCCTGCTGGCAAGGCTCTGGATACAGGGCACAATAGCAGTGGTGTTCCAAGCCTCTCACTGCTCACCACCAGCCACATTTCTGTGCACCCTCGAGTGGCCGGGTTCAGGTAGCCCACCTGTCGTTCTGAGCCTGTTCTGTGACAGCAGCTCCTCCCTCACACGGTCTGGGTGGGGATTTGAAAAGGGAGGGGCACCGGTGTCCCTGCTCCCTGAAGCGCCCTGCCTCCTGTTCTCCAGATGCTGACATTATGCCTACATGAGCTGTCGTGCCTTCTCAGACAATCTCAGCCCTTCTGGATGTCCAGCATGGTCTAGAGGAAGGGATCACTCTGGGGAGCCAGAGGAAGACTTCACAGTGTTGAAAACACTGCCATTCCCTGAGGATGAGCAGCTCCATTGGATATGTGATGCCAAGAGTTAGAATTTGCTCTCTGCTGCAAACTTGCAGTTGAAGCTGCACATGAAGTCTTTAGAGTGATCTATCAGGAAATTCATTGCCCTTTCCCTGGTGCACTAATTTCCAGAAAGGACTTACAAGATTGAGTTAACTCCATATATTAGGCCATTTGCTGTCACATCGTTTTGCTTATTGAAACGAATTATCATTCTGTTTCTGTGAGGATTTAGACCTCTGCACCATAGCTCTTGAGCAACTGCTTTTTAAAAGTGTGAAGTTATAATTTAGGAAGGAACTTAACATCTCTGTACTTTTCAGAAGGAGAGAATTGCACAAAACCTACAGATGTTATAATTAAAACTTGCTTGTCTTGGAGCAGAGCAAAACAAATGTAATGATATTTCCACTTCCATGTGAAGGTGGCATAATTTAAAACAATGTTGTGCTGTTAAATAAAAAGTTGGAAATCCAAAGAAATAATTGTGTCATTGGTTATCAATAAACTTGGCTACATCTGCACACAGTAGTGAACTACAAAGCACAGAATCATAGAAACATGGAATATCCTGAGTGGGAGTGTTATTCTTCTTTCTTGATTCCACAGATGTACCTAATTCCCCCAACTCTAAATTAAGCGGAAATTTTTTTTTCTTATTTTTGGTACCTCTGCCTGTTACCAGTTAGAGAAATTCAGGGTTTGTTTCAAGCTTCTTCAAGCCTATTCACTAACAGACTCCCTGCATTTGGTATACAATATTAATTAGCCTGACTTGCCTTTGATAGGTATTGTTCATCTTTGCAATAGAAGCATGTTTAAATGATTCAAGACTTGAGAGAGAGATCCCAAAATCCCAAATTACTTCACTGACCAAAGAGATTTTGGTGGCAATTCATTTATTCCACCTCTTAAAAAAAAAACCAAAAAAACCCCAACAGAATGTCAGTGATGAAGCATTCACTGTCACGGGAAAAAGCAGGGACTGAAAACAAGCCAGTGTCATTCAGCAGCCAAATACCAAATGAAACATATTTTCAGCAATGGGGTTAACTCAATGTGAAAAATGCATGTATTTTATGATTGGCTTTTTGCAAATATTAAAATGAATATTATATGTCTTGTGTTAGAAAGTAATGCTGTGTTAATTCTCTTAAGTAGTGTGTTAAATATAGTTTTAGGTTTTTAAAAAAATGTTAAAATAGAAACTATGCTATGTAGGATACTTTTTTAAAAGAAAGGACTCGCAGCGAGATAGCAGCCACAGGACACCTAAATCTTTCAGAGAAAAAGAATTTATTGCCCTCTTA
>NW_005054660.1:172622-174175 GCF_000277835.1 Geospiza fortis | reverse complement strand
AGCTCGGAGCTCGGGGCGGGGAGGACCTGGAAGCGCCCGTCCCGCCGCGGTCTCGCTGCCGAGCCCCTCCTGATCTCGGTGCTTGCAGCATCGCCGCTCTTCGGCCCCGTTAGCGGGGTTGTCCAGGGCAGGACTCGGGGGGGTTTGCTTGCAGAGCAAGTTTGAAAACTCATTGCGGTCGCTTCAAGGACCCCCTTGAACAGCCAAATGTTGGCTCGGGGTACGCGGGGGCCGTAGGTCAGGTAGAGCTGCCCGCAGCTGTCCCATCGTTCCGCTTGCTGCCGCTGTCTCAGGTGAGCAGACACTGCTACGCCTGAAAGAAACCCCGCCCCAATCTCTGTCGTATTACAGTGAAACTTGCTATATTGCAGTGACTTCTTGTGGAGCGTATCAGAATCACTCTTGGACAGAGGCAGAGAAAAGTTAATGTGGGGTGAGTGGAGTCTATAACAAGCTGCTTCTCTCATCTTCATTCCATTCAGGTACTGCAGTACCAGACCTGGTGTCGAGAGTTGGAGCAGCAAGTGAAAGCTGGAGGGGTGAGTGTGCTGCAGGTTGTGAACTAAAAAGGGTGTATCTAATGTTCCCAAATGTAGACCAATAAAAACCCTCTACAATCCAATTACAAGAAAGCAGATGTTTACTGTCTGAGGGTTTAGAGAAAGACTGTGAATTTTCCCATCAGTGTTCTGTCCGTTGGCTGTTCTTAGAGCAGTCAGTAGTCCCAGAAATGCATGTCCAGAAAACCCAGTTAAGGATTTTAATTTTGTGAAAGTGTGCTTCATTCGAATGACATTTCTCCTGGATCTCAGGAGAAACCTATTCTGCATGTTACATGATACATGATACAGCTGTCCTGGAGAAAGAACCAGTTGAAACAGCTTTTTGGAAGTCAGGAAGGCTGGTGGTCAACATACAGAACTGGATTTGTGCATTTCTTTCTGCTTCATAGCTAAAGTAAACCTAGAAGCCAAAGGGTGGAAGAATAGGAGAGCATTCCCAGGCTTCAAGTCCAAATCAGCGGTTGAGGTCATGAAGTGAGGACACATAGCAGTGGGAGAGTAAGGAGAGCTACTCACACTAACACCCTTCCCTTCCCTTCCTCCCTGTAGTCACAGCACTGTTACACCTGGAAGAAGCCATGACCTCCTGAGATACCCAGCAAATGGATGGGAAAATGATGGATGCTTACAGTGGTGAAGGAAACACTATCATTTGACTAAACATTTCCTTTCTTCTTAAAGGGATCCCTTCCAGGCAGGTGGGAAGCCACAGCAGACCACAGCCTGGAGAAAGCCCTGCTTCAGGTGGAAGAGGAGCAGCAAAGGTACAAGGAAGAAGCATTTCTTCATACTTGGTATCCTGGATGCTCATGGAAGTGAGGGAAAACCTGTCGGTGCTACCTGGTCTCCCCAAGGGAAGCGGTTGGGCAAGCTGCTTTGACAGGAGAAAGGTCCACAATCTGCTTTCTGTGGTGCAGTAATAGTGCTGTGTGCTGAGTGGCTCTGCTTTGAGTGGGGAATTGGGGTGTGTATTCTGCTGAAAGGTCCCTT
>NW_005054660.1:161664-172593 GCF_000277835.1 Geospiza fortis | reverse complement strand
AACAGCTCTGGACAGTGCTATAGAAAAGTGATACATCCAGTGACCATCAGCATGAAGAGGGGGCAAATTGTTACTTGTGGGCATCGTCAGGGTTGAAGAGGAAACCAAAATCATGGATGGAAATTGAAGGTTCAAGGCACAGAGAAACAAAGGAGGTTTTCATCACAGAGAGATCTTAGTTAACCCTGTAAAGTGATTTTACTGCTTCTTAGACAACAAAGTCAGTGTTAAGGGAGCTGGAAAATCACGGGGATGCTGGAGAGCTGTTGTTCAGTGACCTCATTGTTGTCTCTCTCTCTCTTTCCAAGGTGTGAGAATCTGGCAGAAGTGAACACTCTCCTGCGGGAGCACCTCAATAAAGCCAGCGAGGTTAATTCTGCCCTCAAGGAAGATGTTGGGAAGCTGACGGTGGATTGGATGAGGGCCCGGGAGGAGCTGGAGCTGAAGGAGAGTGAATGGCGCAGTGAACGGGAGGTGAGGATGGGCTGAGGGAGTGCCAGAGGGGAATGGGAATGGGAATACCTTTTGTTCCTTGTCTGGTACCTGTTGCCAATTCTCCGACTTCTGGGACTCTGGCTGGGCCCTCCCAGGGGGCTCCCCTGTTGGGGGAGGCCCTCCTGGGGTGGTTCTGTGTCAGGAAAGAGAGATACACCCGATCTTTTGGGTCTTCAGGTTCTTGTTTATTGTTATCTTATCTAGAGTTTTGCATGCCGTCCACACCAGGCTCAGTGCACTGGAAAAGCACCACAAAAATGGCTAACAATATTTTGTTACAAGGTCTTTTAAAGCTAAACTACCCAATTAAGAACTGACACCTAGATTATTTTCCCTTTTAACCCAATAACTGATCCCAATGCGGATCAGTTATTGGGTTAATAACTGATATTATTAGTTATTAACCCAGTAATGTGGACTTCTCCACCCAATTTCCCTTTGCCACCCAAACCCATGAAGAAGGAGGAAGAAGAAGCATGAAGAAGCCCAGGATGACACCCTGTGCCCTCCATCTTGCTTACATCCACTACATACTAAACATCCTAAAATTTCCCACCTATGTGATACACCTACACTACTCTCTACAATCTACTTCACACCCTAGTGGATTCCAGTCTGTTCTGGAGTTTAGGAAACTTTCTCCATGAATGAGGGTCAAAGTCAGTGTTCTCCTGGGGGTCAGGGCACCCCAGAGCAGACAGGGAAATATTCCTGGTGCCCTGGGTTTCCACAGTTCCTGGCATGGAGAACTTGCTATGTGGAGGCTGTGGCTCTGCTGAGGATGTACTGGTGCTGGACAGGGATGTGGGAGGGAGGAGTGTCAGCAGAGGGTGCTGGGGGGAATGCCCACTTTCTGTGGCTGCACTGCTTGGTCGAGAAGATAGAGCTGGGCACTGTAGGGCAGTCACAGGAACACCTGTCTCTTTAATAGTTCCTTAATCCTTGTTTTGAGCAATTGAGACCAGAGAGGTCTGTGTGTGTTCAGAGTCAAAGTGGCCAGCATAGGAGCAAGACAGGCCTCTTGTACTGACTGCCTGTTGTAAGCCAACCTGGCACTGGCCTTGAAAGAGTTTGTGTTTGTGTTCCTCTGCTGGGACCTTGAGGTGGTGAATCACCATCAGCTTGCTGCTGCTACCCACTGCCGTGGGAGAACTGTGGGTGCTCCCTTCTGGGCAGGTGGTTCCCTTCTGTGGACCTCTGTGGTGCCTCTTCAGTCCCTGATGCCCCTGGTGCAGTAGTTACTAAAAGGCACCTGGTGATGGTGATTTACTCTCTCCTGTCTGAGAGATGTTACACTGACAGTGAAGGCTGAATTGGCATTTCTTTTTGTCTTTGCACGTTTAGCATTATGACAGCTACGTAAGGGGGGAGCACGCCCGCCTGCTGGGGCTGTGGCGGCAGGTGGTGACCTTGCGCCGCCTCTTCCTGGAGATGAAAACTGCCACCGACCGGTGAGTGGGGGCTGGGGCGACATCTCCTGCAGCAAACGAGTGCCTTGCTTGCTTTCGGGTCCTGCCTTTTGAACCTCCATGTTGCATTAGTTACAGCAGAGGTAGGATTGCTCCTTTGGCAGTCAGAAGCAATGCCATTCAGCTTTGGGCTGGTCTCAGAGGAATTGTTGGCTGCTGGTCTTCTGTCAGACATATTTTATGAAAAATCCTTTTGTTAGGATCTTTGAGAAGCTGAGAGGCCTCAGAAACGAAAAGTGAACAATAATTATCTACTGCTGTGGAATGCAACGGGTGCATCTTTGACTGGTCACATGTGGTTGTTTTTAATTAATTGCCAATCACAGTCCAGCTGTCTCGGACTCTCTGGTCAGTCACAAGATTTTATTATCATTCCTTCCTTTCTGTTCCTTGCTAGCCTCCTGATGAAATCCTTTCTTCTGTTCTTTTAGTATAGTTGTAATATATAATTTTCTTTTAATATAATATATACCATAAAATAATAAATCAGCCTTCTGATACATGGAGTCAAGATTCTCATCTCTTCTCTCATCCTGGGACCACCACCTGTGAACACCACCACATTCTTCAGATAAAGCTGGAGGGCTTGGGCCATAAGGACAGCAGAGGCTGTGAGCAGGCAATGACTGTGGTGATGTGTGGGTATGTGAACACAGGCATGGACACCTGGGAAGAGACTCACTGAAGCTGTGCATGCAGCATATAGAGTGGTCCCTTTTATGAAATTATAAAAAACAGCCTTTAAAAAATCTTACCAGATTTCTTTTCCCACTGCTTCTAAGAGAAAGATGATTAATGCAAATTTTTTCCTTTTCATTTCCAGGATACATTTATTCTGGTCAGTTTGTATCCACTTACTCGTCTTCCAGCATTATTGAGAGAAAGAATAGCTTCTCTGCCCTGTTACTGCATTTGTTCAATTTGTTTTGTTTCGTTTGATACTTCTTTTTATGATTGTTTTCTTGTTCTTGGGCTCTCTGAAGTTCTTTTCTCCCAAGAAAAATAGTGTAGCCATAATAGTACCTTCTGGTGTCAACATGCACTTTCAAACTCTGGGTTACTGTAAGCCATTTGTCTTAATTGATTATAAGTCTTCCCTATTGTGTAGAGTCTGCCTGACCTGCTATTTAGTCCTTGTGTTGTTTGTGCTTTTATGTTACAGCATTTCAGGCTGATTCTTACACCACCTTTCTGAAATGTTTTATTATATAGGTATAGTCTTGAGCTTCTTAGCAGTCCAAGTGGGGATAACAGAGCACTCAAGAGCAGAGTATATAAAAGCTGGGTATCTTGGTAAAATTCCTAATATCTACTGATAATACAGTAATTATCTAATGATAATTACAGTATGTTAACAAGAGTAATTAGAGGTCCTGTGCCATATCTTACTTCTTGCACAGGTCCTTCTGGCCTGTGCTACTTATGGCACAGGTCCTTCTGGCCTGTGCCATATCTTACTTCTTATATCTGAGAAGAAAACAGACTCCACACTTGGCTACCTGGTAAAGTCATTGTTCAGCTGTAAAGATGTGTCCTGGTCCCCAAGTGTCAGATGAATGACTTGTCCCCCAGACCTTGCCTGCCAGCTCTTCCTGATGCATGATTGCATGCTTTAGAAGTGAATCAGCTGATAAAGATGGTGGAGTGAACATTGGCTCTTTCTTGCTTCCTCTTCAGAGATTTGTCAGAGCTGAAGGCGGAACAGATGAGGCTTTCTGGATCTATTCTTGTGAACTGCTCTCGCCTGAACTCCTGTGTGCAGCTCAGGGAGTCCATCCCTCTGGGTAAACCTGTCCTGAAGGATCAGGCAGAGCAGCAAGTGGAACCAAAAATAAACCAGACAGCTCAGGAAGTGATAGCCCTACAAGTCAGGTGTGACATGGAGAAGAAAGAGCTTCAGGACAGGTAAAGGTGTTTTAACTTTGCTATTACCAGCATTATCTTTTGTGGCAGCTTACTGGGTTCACAGATGGGCTGTGCTCACATTTAGAACAGCCCTGCACAGCCCTGTGTCTGTCCCCAGTCAAACTCTTGCCTTCAACAGAAAGGATGGAGAAAAGTATTTGCCTGACAGAAATTCTTCCAAGTAAGACAAGACTGAAAAAAAGAGATAGCCTCTGATAGTGCTTTTGCTGCTAAGTGATTCTTGGTGAAAACCTGATTTCAGCATAAAGAGAGTTGTGTTTCTTGTACAGACTTTTTACTTCTCAGGACTATTCTGAAGGAATTGAGAAGAATTTGCCCGGGGCCACCATAAGCCCTGCAGCACCTCTGTGCTGACAGTTCCTTGCAAGACTGAGTGCAGAGGCCTTTGGGGAAAGAAGCGCCATTGTGCAACATCAAGCCTATTAACCTGTAGAGATGAATGCTGCCTTTCTGTGTTTCCTGGGTTGAACTTTGCTATGCTATGCTTTGGGGAGCTGCTTGGCTCTTTTAACAGGTGCTGGTGTGCAAAGCTTTTGGAATGGCACGTAGACCTTCTCTTCTCAGGGTGATGGAGCTCTCAGCCTTGCTTGTACAGTCTCAGAAGCAGAACGAGGAGAAGGAGAAGACCATGAAAACACTTAACGACACAGTGGAGATTCTAGTATGTTTTACCTTTACCTGGGAGATAGCCCAGTGTTTGCTCTCCAGCCTGAACACAGAGGTGTGGCTTCCTCAGGAGAAACAGTGGTAAAGATGCCCAGTGTATGGGAACATCAGGCACCTTGTCAAAATATTCCTTGTGTGTTCAGCAGATGTGGAGTCAGTCCAGGTGCAGGCAGTGCCAGAGGAACTGCAGACAGTTCAGGTGTCTTCCTCTGAGGGGTTGCACCAGTGCTCTTCTGCCTATGACTTTAGGTCTCTGGGGATCAGAGTTCCTTGGAACTGACCATTTAATAGCAGTCTATAAATCTAGCTTTTGGTCTTCCTTGTAGTTTTAGTAGAGAAGAAATGGAATAGATATGCACAGGAATATACTGGAATCACTAGAGCTGAGACTTAGCAGTGTGACTCTACTGAGGATGGGAATGCTGCAGATGGGAGCAACTCTTCCATGCTCACCCTTTCTTTATTCTGTTCTCAGGAATCAAGTTGGGTAGAGAAAGAATTTGCAGCTTCATTGACTAACAGTGCCAAAGAAGAGAATCTTTTCCTTCAAAAGCTCATTAAAAATATCACTGAGGTGAGTACAGACCTCGTACAGGGACCACATCCCTGTAAATTTGATTTTGAAGTATTTGAGAAAGGCAACAGACTGGCCTGAGGATTAGAGATACATATTGTGTATTATCTGTGTTAACTGCTATTGCCTGTTTAATTTTTAGACCACTTTTCTGACACAGAACCTGTTCTAGCTTGTGAGTTGCTGTGCTGTGGCAATTCAGGGAGCCATTAGAAGTTTCAGTACCTTTGCCTTCACCACCCCACTAAGGTCTCTCTTGGACTGTGTTTTTGGAGTGTGCTACTTGACATTTGTGTTCCTGTGTTTCTTGGGCAATTCCCTCACCCTCTTTGAGCAATGAGTCTGTTGTTCTTCCCATCTTTATGAAAGGTCACTGACTCAGTCAATGCACTTGCCTGCTCTGCTCCTTCCCTCAGTGTTCACTGACCATTATAATCTCCCCAGAATCACAACTTTCAGGAGTAACCTTAACTTAGGCCTAAAGTTCTCGTAATAGAGAAGGGTTTAGTTGTCAGTTGTTTTACACAGCTGCAAGAAAGTGAGTGTTCAGGCAGCCTCCAGCCACTTCACACTTGTGAAGAGTAGCTGTATTCAGAAATTCCAGGAGTACGTGTAGCCACAGAGACAAACCTTTGTGGACTGAAGAAATGAGAAAATTGAGTTTCTAATGTAGGTAAATTGGGAGGAAAACAAGAACAAGATAAAGAAAACCAAGTAAAATGAGCAAAGACTAACAGCTGGATGTGGGCTTTCAGATGGTGTTAGATGACAGTGACAGCATGGTCAGCATTATCTGCACTGGCAGTTCCCAGCATGCAGACTCTGGGCACATCTTCTCAGCTCCGAGATCTGTTGATACAGGGCGTGCCTTTGGACTGGTTCTGGAAGCACTGGCAAGGATGCGAGGGGCAGCACGGGTGAGAGCTTTGTGTCTTCCCCAGTGGCCACAGGCTCAGTGCTGAGGCCTTGCTCAGCTCAACACCTTTCCATTTGCTCAGCCATTTGAGGCACTTCTTTGCACCTTCATACTCCTGCTCCTGCACTGCTTTGCTGGTCTTCCCAGCTCTGTGTTCTGCTGCTTTTCTCTCCTTAATGCCCACCCTCTCAGCACAGCTTTTGCCTTCAGGGGAGCTGTCTCTGCTACCTGTTTCTTCCAGCTCTCTGCAGCCACCTTCCTTGCTCCTTATTGCTCATTTGTGCTCCTTCCCTGCCTGTTCCTGCAGGCCCTGAGAGAAGAGCTTTCTGCTAGGCAGGACTCAAACAAATGCCTGCTGCAGCAGCAGAGGCATCAGGAAGAGAAGTGCAGGGAGGTGCAGCAAAGGCTTGAGCAACTGGAGGAGAAATGCAAGAAGTCCAGCAGCCACCAACAGCATCTTCAGTCTTTAGTAGAAACACTCAGAAGGTGAGTGTCTCCTTCTCCTGCGTTCCAGAGGTGATCTGCTTCCAGGTCTGGGAGGTCAGAGGTGTCCTGGGTGAAGAAATCACCTGCCTGCCATGTGTAGGCCTCAGTGTGGCTCTCGAGCATTGTCCTGTCTGGGTTTTTCATGCTCTACTGTGACTCCCAAGGCTGTCTGGGAGATGCAGAGCCATGTTGGAACAGAAGACTCCTTCTTCTTGCCGTGCTGCTTCCCTGAATTCTATTATTTGCGTGCCCCTGCCCAGCCACTGCTTCTCACTGAAAAAATCCTGCCTTCCTTTCCCGTTGCCTCTGGAGGGTTTCCTTTGGAGGGAAAGAGCAAGGTCTTCCTTAGCCCACTGCCCCCAGCTCCATCCTGGAGTGCTGAAAATGCCATTGCTGACTCTTCAGGCCTCTTGCTTCTTCTGACTGAGCCTTGTCTCTGCAGTGACTGTGCAAACCTCGAGAAAACCAGGGAAGAGCTACAGGAACAGCTTGGATTAAGGGAGCAAGAAGCCTCATGTCTGCGTCAGAGTAATGCTGAGCTGCAGATGAGGGAGGAGTCAGCCCAGGCAGAAAAGGCAGAGCAGCAGGACAGGATGGAGAGAGCACGCCGTGAGCAGGAGCTCCTGTGAGTGTTAAAGCTTTCTCTGGCAGTGCTGGGCTTGACAGTTCCAGTGTGAAGGAGCGAATGGTGCCTGCTCCTCTCTTGTAGCATAGACTGTTTTTCTATAAAAACCTCTTTCCCCTCCTCATAGAGTGAAGGACCTGGCTGCACTTGAGGAAAAACACTCATTACTGCAGAGTGAGTTGGTAGTCAAGAGACAGACACTGGAGAAATTGCAGCTTCAGAAGGATCTGCTGGAGCAAGAGAAGGATGAGTTTGCCATGGCTCTGGAGAAGGTATGGACACCTTATTCCTAGGCAGCACTTGTGGGAGTGGGAGCTGTGCCACCAAGATCACCTGAGATGCTGTTTCTGGCAGTAGAAGAGAGGGACACTGCTGTTCTTCTTGGAAAATGGTGATCCAACCAGACAGCCTCTTTGGGATCATTGGTCCCCATGATCCTACTGAGAGCTCTGCCCTAGGAATAAGTCAGACACACCCAGGAGAGGTGGAGTGGCTGCCTGCAGTCCAGGATTTTGCTGCCCTTGTTGTCCTATTGTTCTTTTGCCTCTCCAGGCAGAGCGGTCAGTAGCAGAGCTGACAGGGGCTCAGAACAAGCTGAATGCTGAAAGAGCTGATCTGCAGGCTGCAGCAGTGAAGATGAGCGGCATCAATGAAGCTCTTGCACTGGACAAAGTGCAGCTGAACAAATATGTGTGGCAGGTGAGCAAAGTTGCCAGAGATGTGCCAGATGTTTGTCTCCAGCTGCTGCTGCTTCTCAGCCTTCTTATCTTGGCACAATCTGCCCAGCTGACTGTGGCAGTGTTCCTTTTGTGTCTGAGACAATGTTTCATAGTAATTCTTCTTGTACTTTATTTCCTTTATGTTTCTGTGACTCTAGCTGGAGCAAGAGAAGGAAGTTTTGTCTGCTAAAGTGGATGAGATGGAGAGAGCAAAGATCTGTGAGCAGGAGAAGTTGAACTTCTGTGAAAGAGCAAACAAAGAGCTCTGTGCAGAGAAAGCCCGGCTAGAGCAGCTACTGAAGGAAGCAGAGGAGCAACGGGAGGAGCTGTGGCTGGAGCTTAGGACACTGGGAGAGGAGAAAGCAGAAACCCAGGAGAAATTCCATCAGGTGACCAAAAGTATGGTGCATCCACGTGGGCACTGGGCTGCTTGGATGAGGGAAGCTTTACCTGGTGGATTCTGCAGTGGTTTTGTCAAGGGGACATGTAGTAGTGCTCAAGGTCACAAGGCTTTCCTTGCGCCTTTTTGGAAATGTGTGGGTGGCTTGCAGAGCTGTTCCACAGTTCTCGGAGTTGTCCTCTGCTTCTACAGAGTCTTTCAGTCCACCTGTCTTTGTTGTTGGCCTCTTTTTTGGCTCTTGATAAGTTGCGAAGAGATAATTGTGTTGTCCATGAATCTGAGTGGGTAGCAAAAGAATCAAAGTGTGGCAAAAGGATCAAATTCTGTAGCTCTGAATCCTTTTTCTGAAAAAAACCTAGGTCTGCACGTTTCTGTTGATGCTATTTGTCATGAAGTTGGAGCATGTCCATAGAAGGGAACGGAGCTGGGGAAGGGTCTGGAGCACAGGGGTGACCAGGAGCGGCTGAGGGAGATGGGGGGACTCAGCCTGGAGAAAAGGAGGCTCAGGGGGCACCTTCTTGCTCTCTGCAACTCCCTGTGACAGGAAGCTGCAGCCAGATGAGGGTCAGGCTCTGCTCCCAGGGAACAAGGGACAGGAGAAGAGGAAACAGCCCCAAGCTGTGGCAGGGGAGGTGTGGATTGGATGTTACAGGATAGCTGCAAGAGAAGGCTGTGTTTCAGAGGGTCTCTGTCAGACAGTCTCAGTTCTGGGGAATGTTGTAGGTTTGGCAAATGCACAGCAGAGGTTTTGCTTTGGCCACATCAGCCAGACATCCATCAGTCACTAAATGTCTGCTTAGCACAAGAGCCATTTCCCTGCCAAGCATCCTCTTGTTGCAGAGAGGTGCTTGGAATCAGTGAGGAGGGGACACTTTGATGTGGGTTTTGTTCTAGAAGGGGGAAATCCTGTATATTTTCCCTTGATTCAGCAAGCAAAATTGTTTTCCCCAGCCTTCCTGAAAATGTCCAGCACTGAAAGAGATCCAGATAGCAGTTTTGTGAGCCAAGTGGCAGTTGTGGAAAATGCAGTGGTTTTGAGACCCAACACAGAGTTTGGAGGAGGGATGTTTGTTGGGAAGGAGCTGTCTGGTCCCAGAAAAGGCAGTAGGGCCTGACACAGCACTCCTAAGGTAACAGTGCCAGAGGCTTTTGGCAGGCCAGGCTATCAGAGCAGCATAGGGCAGACGCTGTGACACTTTGAGCCCAGAGCACAGGTGCTCCTTGTCCTCTGGCTGCCTGTGAGGTGGCACTGGCTGGCTCTGCACAGGGCTCCCCAGGAAGGGCTCCAGCTGTGCTTTGTCCCACTTGCAGGTTTCCCAGGAGCAAGAGTCATTGAGCAGGGCTCTGGAGCAGCTGAGCCAGGAATCCTCTGGCCAAGGGCATGAACTGGCCCAGGTGGGCAGAGAGAAGGAGCTGCTGGGCCGGGAGAAGGCTGCCCTTGAGGGCCGACTGGCAGCCATGGAGCGCCACCAACATGACCTTTCCAAGCAGCTAGCAGAGACCAGGTAAAGGCAGGGAGCAGGCTCTGGGCAGGACAGGGCTGAAGAGCTGTAATGATAAAAGTGATAAACACTACACAGAGGTTTACTGTATCCTCTGTGCTTTTCAGATGTAGATTTGGCTGTTGAGGCCAAGTTGGGCTGGGCAGTCTGTGCTATGCCAGGCCATAAGGAAGGCCTGGGCAGTCCCTCAGAGGCCCTGCTCTGCTCTGGAAATGGCCCAGATGTGCCTTGTCTGGACGAGTTTCCAGGTGACCCATTTTCCATCCTCAGGCGTGGGGATCTTGAGCCACGTCGTCCTGGAATAACCGGCTGTGGGTGTCTGGAGCAAGCAACTCATGTCTGTCCATATTTGCAACTTGTAGGTCAGCAAAGGAGAGCCTGCAGTCCAGGCTGTTTGCTGCTCAGCAGCAGATGGCTCAGCTGGAGATCACCAGGAACCATCTGGAGGCTCAAGTGCTCATAGTCACACAGGCCAAGGAGGTGATAGAAGGTGAGAACCTCGTGTGCTTTGTTGATGGTGCTGCCCCTGACTAGAGAAGCTGAGCACCCTGTAAAGCTGTCTCTGTCCACAGAGCTTCTGAGGAGTGGTGGGGCTGGAGGCCCTGAAAGGGCCTGAGGTCAGTAAAGTCAGTAAGGACCCCGACTGTTGCTCTTGGTCATGTTTGCAGGAGAAGTGAAGTGCCTGCAACGTGAGCTGGAAGCAGAGAGAGCTCTCAGGAGGCAGGAACAGGAAGACACAGCTCAACAGCTCCTGCAGGCAGAGCAGCAGCATCAGGAAAGCCTCAGGCTTCAGGGAACTGCTCAGCAACTGGAAATAAAGAAGCTCCTGGATGACCTGGTAGGGGACAATATGCTTCTGAATTGTCCAAGCCAGCCCTGTGGGTTGGTGTAGCACAAGCAGAGGCTGAGGGTGTGAAAGGGCAGCAATCCTCTGCCAGAGGCCTCCCGCTGCTGGGCCGGGCAGCAGAGCCAGCAGCTGAGACTTGGAGGAGTGTGAAGGCCCCCAGGATGGTGCTGGGACAGTAAATGCAGCCATGGCTTCAGTGAGGGTGTAAGAGGAGTTCCAGAGCAGGTTGGGCAGTGCCCACCCAAAGCGTGGCAGCCCAGGGCAGGATCATCCCCGAGTCCCACCTGCCACAGAGCAGATGCCC
>NW_005054660.1:155765-159640 GCF_000277835.1 Geospiza fortis | reverse complement strand
AAGCAGCAGCATGGCTTCCTGCTGGCCTCTTCTTGCTAGCCTTGCTTTGGCAGGTGCTTTCTCAGGTGCCCTTGGTGGTGGGCCACTTAGAGACTGAAACAAGTTGTCCATATCCTTTGTGAATCTGGTGCTCTCAGGACAGGGAGAAGTGGGAAGCTGTCCTTTACCTTTGCTCACAGCCTGTGCTGTGGCTGAGTGTGAGAAGCTGTGGCTGTAGCCTCTGACTGCTTTGTTCTGTTTGCCTGGAGGTGGCAGAGTTGACATCTCAGCTGGCAGCCTCCCGAGAGTGCCAGGAAAGGACTGCGCAGAGAGCCCAGCAAGATGGGAGGGAGGCCCAGGAAGAGTCCGGGCAGAAGCTGTTGGAGATTGAGCAGATCCAGAAGATGCTGGAGGAGGCAAAGCATCAGAAAAAGGAGCTGCAAGTGCATCTGCAGAACTTGGACAGAGAATGGATTCAGTGGGAAGAAGTGGCTCAGCAATCTTCAGAATTGCAGGCTTCCGTCAATGCCCTAGAGAGGGAAAAAGCCAGGTAAAGGAAAGCCTGTGGGACTCTGCATTGTGGTGAATGGATTCCCTCTTTGCCATCTTTGCACCTGCCAGGGGCTCTGGCAGCATTTCCTAAGTGGAAGATTCTGAACTCTCCGTGCAGACACGTCTCATTTTCTGGATGTTGTCTTTCATTTTCTTTTCTTTTAAGCCTTCAGATAGAGTTTTTCTGAAGACAAAGGCTTTTGGGGTAGCCCTTTCCCTCTAGGGGGTATTGTGTTGTTAGGTGGGTGTGTTGACACTGCCCGAGCTGCACTGTAAGGAGCTGGATACATCCATCAGCTCCACCTTGGGGCCTGTAACTTGAAGCCTTTGGGCTCTGGATCAGCCTGGTATCTGATGCCTTTTGTTGACATAAGACGTGTTAAATCCATGATTTTTTATCTAAGCCAGATGAAGACAATCACAGAAAGGGTAACGTTGGAGGCACCACAGTGGCTCTTCTGGTCCCACCTCCCTGCTCACACAGGGTCATCCCAGGGCACATGGAACGGGATTGCATCCAGATGGTTCTGGAATGTCTCCAGTGAGAGAGACTCCACACCCTCCCTGGGCAGCCAATTCATGGTCACTGTACAGGGAAGAATTTCTTCCTCCTGTCAGGTGGAACTTTCCTGGGCATCGGTCCCTGCCCGTGGCTCTGATGCCGTTGCTGGGCCCCAGGGAGCAGAGCCTGGGCCCTGCTCTGCCCCTCCTGCACACAGGGACAGCCAGGGCTGGGGGCTCCTCTCCAGGCTGAGCAGCCCCAGCTCCCTCAGCCTTTCCTGGGCACCGAGATGCTCCAGGCCCTTGCTCAGCTCCAGGAGCTCCTGTCCCTGCTGTGCTGAGGAGCCAGAGCTGGACACAGCACTGCAGATGTGCCTCACAGGGCTGAGCAGAGGGGCTGGATCCCTCCCCTCCCTGCTGGCAATGCTGTTCCCAATGTTTTCCAGGATCCCAGTGGCCCCCTTGGCCACAAGGACCCACTGCTGGCTTGTGGAGAGTTCCTTTTCCACCAGGACCCCCAGGTTGAGACCCTAACCCTTCTCCACAAAGTTGTTTCCCAGCAGGTTGGTCCCAGCCCATGCAGGTGCCTGGGGCTGTTCCTCCCCACATGCAGGACTTTGCTGGATTTCAGAAGGTTCCTCTCTGCCCATCCCCAGCCTGCTGAGATCCCTCTGAGGGGATGCACAGTGACCCTCATGGGGGGACATCGCCCGCCTCATCCAAGTGATTGATGGGCAAGTTCAACAACAGTGGGGCCAGGAGTGAACCCTGGGGGACACCACTAATGATAGGCCTCCAGTGAGACCCTGTGCCACTAATAACAACCCTCTGGCTTCTGCTGTTCAGCCAGTACTCAGTCCAGCCCATTGTCCACTCCCCCAGCCCCTGCTGCCTGAGTTTCCCAAGGAGGATGTTGTGAGTGACTGTGTCAAAAGCCTTGCTGACATCAAGGTAAACAATATCCACTGCTCTCCCTTTGTCCACCCACATAGATGTTTCATTGTAGAAGGCAATCAGGTTGGTCAGGCATGATTTATCTTTAGTGAATCCAATGCTGACCATTCCTGATCATCTTCTTGTCCTTCCATGTGGGGAAGAGGGGACCTCCAGCATGAGGTACTCCATCACCTTTCCAGGGATTGAGGAGATTCTGACAGGCCCATAATTCCCTGGGTCCTCCTCCATGCCCCTTCTGAAGACCAGAATGATGTTTGCTTTCTTCCAGCCCCCAGGCACCTCTTCTGATCTCCATGACCTTTCCAAGAAAATGGGGAGTGGCCTCACTCTGGTGCCATGAGCTCCCTCAGCACTCATGGTCACATCCTGTCAGGGCCTGAGGACTTGTGGATGTCAAGTTTGCCCAGGCATTCAGTAACCCAGTTCTCCTTGAAAGGAAAGTCTTGCTAAGGGATAGTCTTCCTTCCAACATTTCTTCAGCCTGGTGTCCTGGGCCACAGATCCCTGAGGGCTGGTCTTGTCCAGTACAGACCAATGCAAATAACGGCACTCAGGAACTCTGCCTTCTCTGCATCCTCTGTTACCAGGGTCTCCCCTCCATTTAGGAACAGACAGAGACGCATCATCCTTGGTTTTCCTTTTGTTGCTGATGTATTTTAAAATGCCCTTCTTGATGTCCTTGCCCAGATTTAATTCCAAGGTGGTCCTTGGTCTTCTTTTTCTCATTTCTACTTATTCCAACACTGTCTCTATATTCATTCCAAGTGGCCTGAGCCTGCTTCCATCTCCTGTGTATGTCCTGCTTGCACTTGAGGAATGACAGAAGTTCTTTGCTTATCCACTCAGGTCTCTTGCCCCCTTTGCCCAGTTTCTTGCTCACTAGGATGCATTGTTGTTGAGCCTGGAGGAAGTGATCCTTGAATATCAGCTTGGACCCCTTTACCCTGCAGGACCTGTTCCCATCTGCTTCTTTCAGGAAGGTCCCTGAAGGGGCTAAAGTTAGCTCTCATGAGGTCTGTGGTTGTAATCTTACTTGCTGCCCTGCTTTTTCTTCACCCCCAGCTGAACTCCACAGTCTCATTCATAGGCAGTGCAGCCAAGGCTGACCTCAGGCTTCACATCTCCAACAAGGCCTTCCCTGATGCTTAGGGTAAGGTTGAGCAGCATGCTGTTCCTTGTGGGATCCTCCACTGCTTGTGGCAGCAAGTTGTCATCAGTGCTTTCCAGAAACATGCTGCACTGTGTGGCTTCTCCAGCTGATGGCAGGGAAGCTAAAATTCCCCACAAGAACCAGGGCTTGTGACTTTGAGATTGCTTTATTTTGCCTGTAGAAAGCCTCATCTACTTCTGTTCAGGTGGCCTCTAGCAAACACCCACAGCAATGTCACCCTTACTTGTCTGTCCTTTTATACTGACCCATAAGCCCTGGACTCGCTCATCATCTACCCCAGACAAAGCTTGACACATTCCAAGTGTTGCTCACATAGTGGTCAACTCCACCACCCCTTCTGAGGCACCCAAGGATATGAATGTCTCTCATGGCCATCTGTTGCCTTGTTCTACAGGCTGACTCTGTCTCTAGAAGAAAAGGATCTGAGCCTCAGAACCCTGGAAGAAAACAACCTGATCCAGATCAATCAGGTGTCTCAGCTTCGTTCTGCCCTTACCCAGGCCGAGGAGCTCCACTCAGAGCACAGAAGAGAAGTGCAGGAGCTGAATGACCAGGTAAGCTGTGCAGTGGCATCCTCTTCTCCAGGGACACACAACAGCACCTTTAGCTTGGAGGCCCCAACCTCTTTCCCCTCCCAGCAGCATCCACAGCTGCCGTGTTCTGCCCGGGGCTGCTGCTGCACCCTGAGGCTGAGGCTGGATCTGGTGGCTGCTGC
>NW_005054660.1:149063-150658 GCF_000277835.1 Geospiza fortis | reverse complement strand
CCAAGGATGCCCATTGCCTCCCTTTCCCTGTTTTCTCTCCATTTGTCTCCATTGCAATCCTTGCTTCTGTGCCTTCTAGTTTTGGCATGATTTTGCCTGAAATCATTTCTCCTTCATTGCTCTCCCTGCGGCCCACTCTGCTGCCTCAGGAGCAGCCCTGTCCCTGAGGCTGTGTGCATCCCTCTTCCAGATCCGGGCCCTGCAGGACGCAGTGCTGCAGATGGAGGCTTCCCAGGCAACTCGACAGAAGCAGCTGCTGAAGGAGCTGGAGGAGTCTCAAGCAGGAGAACGCTCTTTGAGGGACTCTGTGCATGTGCTGGAGGCTGAGGTGTCTGAGCTGCATGTGAAGCTCCAGAGCTCTGATGACAGAGCAGAGGCCTTGGCCACACAGTGTCAACAGGCCAGTGGTGCCCACCAGGAAACTCAATCCCAGCTGGACAAACTGCTCTTAGTTCTCCACCACATGATCAGGGACAGCAGAGACTTGGTCACTTGGAGCTCAGGCAAGTGTGGGAGGCTGGGTGAGCAGGTGGAGTGAGGGGGTGTTCCTGGTCACCCTGGTGTCACACACTCACCCTGTCAGTTTAGGCTGACTCAGGCCTTGGGAAGTCTTGACAGCTTGACTTCCCTGCAGAGACACAAGTCCATGTTTGTACGTAGAGAAATGATCAGAGTCAGAAGGGAGAAGGGACCAAGTCCTGTCAAGCCCATGCAAGGGCCAAGTCCATGTCAATCCCAGGGCCCATGCAGTTGTCTCTGGTGATTAGTGCTGACATTAGTGGTTGTCAGAATAATGTCAGCCTGTGACACACATCCTGCTGCGAGGCGAGCTCTAGGACAATGACAAAGGCACCTCCTCCTAGGTAGAGAGGCCTTGTTTGTTGGAGACCACTGGATTAAATCTTGAAACAGAATGTCTTCTCTTTTCAGAAGAGGATCATGTCATGGGCCTAACTGCTTCTCAGGCTGAGGATGTCCCCACAGAGCTCACAGTGGACAGAGTGGCAGCAGCTCTGCAAGACCTGCAGCAGCACCTGGACCATTCCCAGAAAGATCTGGTAATGTGTGCCCAGTGCACCCAGAAATCCTGTCTTGCTGTTGGGCTGCTGGACAAGCACCGTGCCAAGGCCAGGATGGCTGTCAGTCCTTGTAGGGGGGTTGGTTCGCTGGCATGGGGAGGAAGGAGGATCACAATCACATCTACCAGTACTGTCTAGCTGCCCTCTCCCACATGGGCTATTTCTGCTTTAGTGTTTGTAGCCCTTTGTCTCTTGCCAGCAGTGGCAATGACAAGTGATTCTGCTCCTCTTGTCCCTTCCAGAATGATGCAAGGAAGAAGATACAGGCCTTGGAGCTGGAGCTGGGCACAGGGCAGGATCAGATGGACAATCTCAGAGCCAGCAATCAGGAGCTGCAGATACAGTTGGATGAAAGTCGGGCAGGTACAGCTTCTCCTCTCCCACCCACTGCCCCATCCTGTCTCACCTGTGGGGATCTCATTGATGCCTCGCAGAGGAAAAGTGCCCAGAGATGGCAGAGGAGAAAAACAACCAGCAGGAGATTTCTCCATCCAAATGTCAGTGAAAGTTTTTTTG
>NW_005054660.1:143583-148805 GCF_000277835.1 Geospiza fortis | reverse complement strand
CTGAACCTTGCCCCTTTCATTCCTGCCATTTTCTGTGCCTGGAAGTTTCCTTCATTTCTGTCAGCTTTGGAGCCTTTGTGGGCTTAGGGCCTGGCAAACACAGGCAGGTAAAGACTGTGCTGTTGTCTCTGCAGGGTGCACATCAGTTTGGCCTTGCTTTGCTTTTCCCCTCCTCCTTCCCCTTCCTTCCTGCAGCAGTGTTGAGGGCAGAACACCAGAAGACCTCTCTAGAAAGTGCCTTGAAGGAAGAGACCATTGCCCTGAAGGAAGAGGCTGTGACTCTTCGCCAGGAGGTGGCATCTCTGCAGAAGAAATTGGAAACGCTGGAGAAGGAAAGGAAAGATGTGCTGGTGAGATTGGCAGATGCCACAAAGTGCCATTTCCTTGCTATGTTTGGACCTTGTGTTCATAGGTCTAAGGAGCACGTTTTTCCAATTTAATTTTTCTAATTGCATTCTTCTGAATTAGGAGGAGATGATGTTGTAGTCATGGCAAAGGCAGTTAATGCTGAGGCTGCTGATTTTCCTCCATGCTGGGCTTCTGTGCCCTAGAACCTTTGGTTCTCAATGTCCACACTGTCCCTATTGACATTGCATGGTTTGGGCAATTCCTGGTGTCCAAACCCATGTTCAGATTTCTAAATATCTGGATCTGGAATGAAGGGGAGAGTCCCAAGTTTGCTGTTAATAGAAAGGTGTTTGTCCTTGGCTATCGGAGAGCAGCCAGTGGGGAGAGAGGAGAGGAAAGCCAAGTGCTGATCCCCAGCAGGACGTGTGCCTGCAAGGGGAGAACTCGTCCTGAGTGGCAGCAGAGAATGACAGACTGATCTGGGGCTGTTTGCTCTTCCCTTCCTCCCTGATGGAGAGCACAACCTCGTGGCACTGCCTGAATCCTGCTTAGCGTGCACTTGAAATCCTGGCTGCAGTTCTGGCAGCTCCTCCCCAAAGGAGCACTGGAGTGGAGCTGCAGGAGGTCAGGGAAGGGCAGAAGGGAAGCTGGACGGGCTGAGTGAGCTGGGAAAGGTGCAGCATCAAGGGGGGACCCAGCAAAGCTCTGCAGCATCCTGAGGGGCAGAGAGAGAGGGGCAACCTGTGCCTGCCCCTGCTGCAGGAGTCCAGATCTGGTATGAAAAGCAAAGTGAGAGAGGGAATGAGTGACCCTTTTTCTCCCTGTTTTGGCAGCATGAACAGGACAGGCTGCAGGCAGATAAAGAAAAACTGGAGTGTGAGATAAAACTTCTGGAGGTATCAGTCACAGCCTCTGAAACCCGAGCAAATACAGCAGTAGACAAAAATCACTCCCTTGAACAAGAACTTCAAACTGCCCTGTCCATGTTAAAAATTAAAAATGAGGAAGTGCAAAACCAGGGGAAGAAAATGGAGATTCTTCAGAAAGAGGTAGCAGAGACCAAAGCTTTGCAGGAGCATCTCACTCGTGTGACTGCCATCTTGTCAGAGAGGGAGGGAGAAATGAAGTTGTACCAAGAGCAGATGAGAATGTTGGAAAAGCAGAAAGAAATGCATAAAACTGCTCTTAATCAGGTTATTAAGGACATAACAGAGAAAGAACAGAAGACAGAATCCCAACAGGAACAGATACAGGAGCTGGAGAAGCAGCAAGAAAAGCAAAGGATTGTTTTAAGCAAAATGAGCCAAGAGCTGGAAGAGAAGGACCAAGAGATCAGATCCCAGCAAGAAGTGATAAGGGAGCTGGAGAAGCAGTTAGAATTGCAGAACTCTGCTGTCAGCAGGGTGAGCAAAGAGCTGGAGGAGAGACACCTGGAGATCAAATTCCAGGAGGAGAAAATAATGATTCTAGAACAGCATGGTGCAGTACAAGTCAGAAATCTGCTTGTGGATCTTGATGATATGAAAGGAGACCTGAAGGAGAAAAGGTTGGAGCTTCTTTCTCTGACTCAACAGATTCAAGAACTGGAAAAGGAGAGAGAAGATGTGAAATCTCTAAATGCTAGCCTTGAACGCCTGAGAACTGTTCTTAAGGACAGAGAGAGTGAGTGTGATGCTCAAAGGGAAGAGTTAAGGCTCTTGCAGCAGCACAAGGAACAGCAAGACAGGCATCTGCAAGAGCTTCTTGATAAAGTAGAAATCATGACACTTTCTTTATCTAAAAAAGAGCAAGAGCTTGAGTCACAGCAAAAGCAAATGCAGGAAGTTGAAGAAGTCATGGAAATGCAGTTAAAGACTGTCCGTGACCAACTGGAGCAGGCCTTAGCAACCTTAAAAGAAAGAGACAGACTTATGGACATCCAAAAGCAACAAACAAGGAGCTATGAGGAAAAAAAAGAGGAACAGATTAATGTCTTGCACAGAGACTTAGAATACTCTAGAACAATATTGAAAGAAAAGGATTTAATGATTGAATCTCAGAAGGAACTGATTGAGACCTTCCAAAAACAAAAGCAAGACTCGGAACAGCAGAAGCAAATTCTGCATTGTCTTCAAATGGAACTAAAGGAAAAAGAGCAGGAAATTTTGTGCCTTAGGAAGCAATGTGAGGCATGCAAGGAAAAGGAGGAAAAGCATGAAGCTGAGCAAAGCAATTTCCTTGCAACAACATTGACTCTGAAAGAAAAAGAAGACAAGATTTGTGTTCTGGAGGACACCATCACAAAGCTTCAACAGCAGAAGGAAGAGACAGCGGTGCAGGCTAAAGCCATACTGCAAAAACTAGAATATGCTGAATCTTCTCTTGAAGCTAGACATCAGGAGATAGTGTCTTTGCAAGAGCATGTCCAGGACCTTCAAGAGCAGAAGGAGGTGGTAGGCAAGCAGGCCAAAAGTCTAGAGCAGGATCTAGACAAAGCAAGCCAGATGTTGAAGAAGAACCATTTGGAGTTCCTCAAGCAGACAGAGCAAATGAACACATTCCAGCTTCGTGAAGAAAGCATGAAAGTAGCACTAACATCATGCAAGAAACAAGTGACTCTACTTGAGGAAGTGGTGAGGAAGAAAGATGAGGACAATGATGCTCTTAGGCAAAAACTCCAGCATGTAGAAGAAGAAGTGAAGACTTTGCAGAATCTCCAGCTTAGGCTAACTGAGAAGAATGAAGAGGTTAGACATGATGGAGAGCAAGAGTTCCTGAAAGAAACCTTCCCTGAGAGAGAAGGAGAGATCAAGGCTCAAAGTGAGCGAAAGCAGATAGAAGTGGAAATAAGAGCTCTTCGGGAAGATCTCCAGCATGTTCAGGAGACTCTGACAAAGAAGGATAAAGAGATCAAGTACCAGACAGACAAAGTCAAGTATTTAAAGAAGACTCTGATAGAGAGAGAACAAGAGCTTAGGAGACAGAGTGAACTCCTGAAAGAATTAACATTGGCTTTGCGATGGAAAGATGAAGGGGAAACCCTAAAGAAACAAATCCAAAAACTCCAAAAATGGGAGGAAGAGGAAGTAGAGAAGAGGAAAATTCTTCAGGAGAGAGACTATCTCTTGCAAAAGCAGAAGGAAATTACCCAACAGTTAGAAGCGGAGAGGGAAGCCAATGGCAAAGACCTGGAGTGTGTGGCTGCTGCTTTGAAGCAGAGAGAAAGCAGAGAACATAAATGGAGAGAAAATGCCCAAGTCCTGAGTGCTGCATTGAGCAAGAGTGAAATGGCCAATGGGAATCTGAAGAAGGAAATAACCATCCTGCAGAGAATGATTTCAGAGAGAGACACAGATCGATTTCGTCAACAGGTAGGCACTGGGATTGAGTTTCAGTCCACTCCAGTGTCCCTGAATTATTCCAGTGATATTTCCCATGAAGAGGTGGGTCTCTATCCCTGTCAGTGCAGGCCTGCTTGGGTAAAGCAGCCTGGGCTGCAGCAGGCAGCCTTGTCTGCCTGCCTGGCTCCAGCCAGAGACCATTGACTGCCAGATTGATTCCTGGCACCCCTGGAATGACTGATCCAGCTCTGGAGCTTGCTGTTCAAATCAGCTCCAGGCCAAAAGCTGGGCATGGGGAGCTGCTTCTCCTGTGCCCACAAAGGGGGAGGCAACACATGGGGGTTTGGATTGGGTGTGGGAAGGAATGGAGCAGGTGAGCTGGGGAATGGACTAAACTGAGCAGAGTTTTGTACCGAGAGGGCTGAACAGCAACTGCACTGCTGGTGCTTTGAGGATGCTGCCTGAGATGGAGATTTCTGAGGGACAGCTTTTCCTATGTGTTAAAAGAATGGGATTTCTTTTATTGCCTAGTCAGATTAAATGCTTAATTATGCATTCAGGACATGTTTGTACTGCAATCCAAAAATCACAGACGCTAATTTGTGTGTATTTTTCCAAAGTGGACTTGTTCAGATCCTGCTAGTGGAACAGTTGCAATGGCCTGTGCTGCAGCTTTGGCAAGAATTTGCCTGTATTCTGGTGTCCATTAGTATATTGGCATGTAAAAAGTGCTACTAAGAAAACACTATATTTATGCATTATACATTTACTTATGACCTGAGAAATATTACTTGCAGCCTTATCCAGGATGCTGACAAGTATTGAGATCTGTCGATGGGAAGTAAAGATGTGACAAGGGCAAGAAATGTGAGAAGAACATGAGATTTCGGTTACATCCATGTAGGCCAGGTATGCAAGAACATTCAGTCAGGTAATGCAGTGGCATCCACACAGATTGGTTTACTGCTGATACCAAGACTGCATTTATAGGTGGTCCAAGGAGCAGTTGTGAAGAAAGGCACAAAGGAGAAGGAGGAAGTGGCTCCTAAGTTACAAGCAATGCTTATGGCCTGATTGATAACCTGGTATTTTCAAAGAGCAGTTCTGTATGAGGATGTAACAGGTAAAGAGAATAGAGAAAAAAAACCTGCACTGTTTTATCACTGCAGAAATGCATGCTTTACCCATATCTTGCACATTTGGTTGTCTAAGGACAGAGAGCAGAACTGTAGGTAAGAGAATTTACAGTGATGATCAAAAAGGATGACCAGAGATGGTAATTAACTTCCCCAAGGGGAGTAAATGTTTAAGTATTCACTACTGAGAAGAAATGGCTGAGAGAGAGAGAGAGGTGGAGACACTACAGAGCTTTGTAAAACCATGAAATGGCTGGATAGGAAATTAATGCTTCCAGTGTCTGAAAACAAGAACGGGGAACACTAAAAAAAAACTAGCAGGAAGCAAATCCAGAAGATCCAGGAGAAAGTACTCAATTCTCCAAGGGGATTTGCAGGAGGGTCCCTAGAGAGAGGGTGTGTTGTTTTGGCCTGTGGA
>NW_005054660.1:135648-143531 GCF_000277835.1 Geospiza fortis | reverse complement strand
ATCGATTCTGACACCCTTCTAACCTTTATGTGGCACCAGCTCATGGAATCTCCTTTCTGAATGCCCAGCAGGCTGTTGCTGAAGGGGAGCAGCTGTCATGGCTGTCAGAGAAGAGACTCATGTTGCAGAGCCTGGAATGTCTGCAGCAAGCAGTTGCAAAGCTGGAAGATGAAAAGATGGAGCTCAGGCAACAAAACACTGAACTCAGGAGAACTCTTGAGCAGGTAAATTGGGCTTTCACTGTCTCTGCAGAGCCTCAGGCTCCTCTGTAACTTGGCACCTTAGGCCAGGCAGTGCTTTGGAGACCTCTGCTTGTTCCCTTGCCTCTCCCTGTCCCTGCTGTGGCACACCCCTTTGTTGGTTCTCTCTCTTGTGGCAGCCCATGGCTTTCACAAGGGCACCTTCACTGCGCTGCCTCCCTCCCTGGCCCCGTGTCCCTGCACACACACACTGGCCTCTCTTGCACAGCCTCCAGCGAGAGCTTTTTGCCCCCAGTGTTGTCTGGTGCAGTTCAGGGTCCCAGAGCAGGGATCTCCTTGCCTTGATGTCCAGAGGTCCTTTTGCTCCATGTTTGCTGGCAGGTTTCTGTGACCCTCTCTCCCATCCAATGTGCAGGTGGAACACGAACGGAGGAGACTGAAGAGATGTTTTAGAGGTCGGTTACTCCCAGATGCCTCTGGATTTTCTCTCTCTGAGTCTGACCAGTGCAAGTTGCCCACTTCCAGACAGGTGAGAACAATATTTTCCTTGGTACAAGGAAGCTTTGGTCATACGGAGGAATGATGAGAAATCCCAGTGGCAGCAGCCCTCCAGAGACCTAACAGAAGTCAGATACTGCCTGTGGTTGTGACCAAACAGACTGAAAGAAGATCCTTTCCTTTTCTTCACAGGAGGAGTCTCATGCTCACTGCAGTCAGCGCTTAGCTGAGTTACAGAACCAGGTGAGGAGTAGGAAAACTTTCCTCCAAAGGCTGCTGTGGCTCTACTGATGGGCACAGCTCTGCCTGCTGCTACAGCCTGAGTTGTGTTTGGTCTTTTAGGAAGTGAGTACAGCAGGTGTTGTCAGTTGTGCACCTGTTGGCAACAACCAAACATCCTTTACCTTGGTCTTGTCTCTGACTTGTCTAGATCAGGCAGTGGGGGAGACAGATGGGATGAAATTCAGAACACTGGAAGTCACCTGAAAATATCAGAATCATAGAATCATAAAATGCTTAAGGTTGGAAAAGCCCTGTCAGATAATCTAATCCAACTATTAAGCCAGATTGTTAATCCCAACACTAAACCATGGCCCGAAGTGCCACAGCCACATGTTTTCTGAACACTTCCAGGGACAGTGATTCCACTACTTCCCTGGGCAGTCTGGACCAGGATGTTCTCCTTTGTTGCCTGTTTCCATTTTCCCTTGACTCTGTAACAGTGGAGCTTGCATTTTAGCAGAAATCCAGGGACCTTAGGCAATACCAGAGGTTTATTATTCCACTGGTCTTGGTTGTCCACATTGTGCTCTGCTCCTGTGTGGAATGCTCTGAAGTTGGGGAGAGGGAGAGTTTGCTCTCTGTTCCTCAGCTGCCTGTCCAGCAGCTCAAGTAGAAGAGTCTTCCAGGAGCTCAGGGAAGCAGCAGCCCTCGTGCTGAGGCACAGCCTGTGGAGAAGGGAGTTGGTGGCCCTAATGTGTGCCTTGGAAAGCAGAGTTGGGTTCCTAAATCCCATTGGAAGTCTCTGTAATAGACCTGTGGTGGCTGAGGGATGTACGTGGGAAGGGTTTGGCAGCCTTGAAGTGGACTTGTTGGTGATCTGAGCTCTGTTGTGTCTGGGAGCCTGTTCCTTTCCCCTTGCCCAAGGGCAGAGTGTTGGTGAGGGCTGGAGTTGGAGGCTGTGTCTGCCCCGAGAGCCGGTACCGGGGGGCTGCAGGTGCTCCTGCCAGCGTGGGCTTGTCTGAGCTGGGCCTTGTGCCTCTTTCAGGTGTCCCTGCTGCAGTCACAGCTGGCCCAAGACCGACAGCACTGTCAGAACTACATTGAGAGCTGTGCAAGAACCAGCCAGGAGCTGTCAGACCTTCACCAGGAGCTGTCCTGCTCCTTTGCAGCTGTGCTCAAGGAGCCCAAAGCTGCTGTTCTGGAAGAAGAGACTCGGAAGCTGGATCAGTCTCTGAACCTTAACTCGGCACTGACATCCCTGGGCCATCAGTCTCTGGAGAGACAGCTGGAGCATCCAAGAGCCAGACCTGCCAGAAGCAATGATGACCTGAGGTAACAGCACCTCTGGTCTCCATTTAAATGGAACAATTTCTCCTAAGACAAAGAGCTCATGGATGTGAGAAATGGGGTCAGCTCCTCAGGACAGGGCTACTCCCTGCCTTAACCATCTTTTGGTCTCACATTTGGCTGGTGTCAAACCTCACCTTATGTTGAGGATTAGGATCTACGAAACATTATTTCATGAAGTAGATGATTTCTGTGACAAAAATGTGAATATGTGAGAACAACATCGTAGGTAAGGAGAAGGAATGATGTATGGAGAAGGAAGCCCGAACAAAAAAAATAATCCTTGAACAGTAAGACTTGTGGGTGACATCTGTCTGAGGGCAGCTACTTAAAAGGACACAAAGAGTGCACTACAAAGTAACGTAACAGTTTGCGGTGTTTGCATTTGCAAGCATCTCCTGGGGACAGGTATTTTAATTTTTTTTAATAAAATGTTTTTCAGAAGAAAATTATACTCATTTTCACTGGCACAGTGAGGCTACTGCAAGCTCTTACACAATTTCCCTTCTTGAGGGCAGAGGTGTTCCCTGCAACAAGTAATGAGAGTTTGAGGTGTTATCAAACAAAGGGGTGAAGAGTGCACAGCAGGGATCAAAGTTCATTGAGAAATGGGGCTGCCCTTCCCTTCTCCCTTTTCTTCCCTTTTTCCCTCCAAAGCACTGGTGGCTTTGCCCCAGCAGCAGCCCCAGGGACAGCTCAGCTGCTCTCCACAGGCTGTCAGTGCCCAGCTCCAGCCCTGCCACAGCCTGAGGCCACAGATGTGTGGGGAGGGTGTCCTGGTGAATGGTTAAACTGAAAATCACGGGCAAAGACTCCCTAACTTGTCAAAGTTAGAAAGTGTTATGTTTATTACACCAGCGGGTGGCACCATGGGGATCGTCCCCAAAATGTGTGACTGCGCCACACAAGGACTTTTGCCTTCCATTTATTTCCCAAAATAATACATACACATAACCATAACCCCAGCACCTCTCATCCCTGCTTTGTATTTAAATGAGTTTATTAGTCCTTCACGCCTGGGCAATTCTCATCTTGAATTGGGTCAGTGATCTCAGACTGGGTCAGTGGTCCCAGGGCTGAAGTCAGAAAAGTCTTTGTCAGGTCTCTGGGACTCTCTGGCATGATCCAAGCTCTCTTGCTTCATGATGGATTGACATAGAGTCCAGGTGATGGGCATTGTTCTACTGGTTTCAATAATGGTTCCTATAATGGTTCCCCTGCTCCACTTCCTTCTGCAAATGAGTTCATTGTGGCCGCAGCTCTCTTCACAGAGAGCAGCAGGCACAACTTCCCAAGGATTTTTCCTGAGGAAGGCAGTGAGAACCGCAGAGAAGAAGAGAAAACAATTCTTATCTCTAGTCACTGCTCCTGTTGTTTTTGCACATATGGAATGTGTTATGGAGATTGTTTACCAAAAGTGATTTAGTTAATTGGACACTGGTGAAAGTTGTTTTAAGTGATTAGCCAATCACTCAAAGCTGTGTCCTGGCTGTCTCAGACAGTCACGGGTTTTTCTTTAGTAGTATAGCATAGTCCCCCTTTTTTGTTTAAAAAAAAATAATGAAAGGTAATCTCCAAATGATGGAGGAGACTATTAAAACTACAACTAAAATTAAAAGAACTAAAAGCACAGACCTTAAAATCGACCCCACCCAATCTGAAAGGCCCCATCCTGAGAAAATGTCCCCCAGCCAGTCCGATGTTTCTTTCTTAATGTCATTGACCATGTTTCGCATCTTCTTGATAGCACTTCTCGCGTCCTCGGCCTTTGATGATAAATTGAGGCAGCAGAGGCCCTCGAATTCTTCGCACTGGTGGTTGTAAAGGAGGAACAGAAAGTCGAGGGCCGCCCTATTTTGCAATGTTGCCTTCCTTGTAATTTCCTCGTCTGATAGGAGGTCCGATAATGCGGCTGATGTAAGATTGGCTTGTTTAGCCACCCAACATTCTAGGTGGGCCAATTTGCCTAGAGCCTTGGCTGCGGATACCCAGGGGAAAAACACGGTAATCACAACTCCTTTGGGTTTAGACCAATGAATAATTTCTGAGTCACAGTCTGGGTCAAGATTTCCAAGATCTCTTTTGGAACAGGCTGAATTCAGTGTGACATTTTTTAATATCCAATTATTAATTTGGGTACTGTTGGGGGTAAACAGCGACAGCCATCCGAAAGTGCAAGGGCCTCCAGTAAGGCGAGAGGGGATGCCTGCCCGTGCTCGATCTCCGCAAACCAAAAACACACCACAGGGTAGGGATCCTAATAAATTCGAATGGCAGACCTGACGATATCTGTGGGCCTGCCTGGCTGAAATGGACTCTTGGATTTTCTCCAGTGCTGTCTGTGCCTCCTGGGTAAGTGACCTAGGAGAACTGAGCTTCTCTCCCCCTTTCAATAAATTGAAAAGGGGGGCTAGGTTGTCAGTTGGAATTCCTAGCCAAGGCCTTACCCGATTCAAAGACCCACACAAGTGGTGGACATCTGCCAAGGTCTTAACATTAGTCTTTATAACCAATTTTTGCAGCACAATGGTCCACCTGCTAATATCCAAACCCAGGTACTTCCAGGGTGGCATCCACTGAATTTTGTCCCGCTGAAGCTCGAACCCTGCAGCAATCAATGCATTGATCGTCAGGTCAAGCATGTGAGTAAGTATGTCATCTGTCAGAGCACAAATGAGTATATCGTCCATATAATGGAAAATTACAGCATCTTTCACGGCTTTACGTACTGGGGACAGCAAGGAAGCTATGTACCACTGGCAGATAACAGGGCTGTTTATCATTCCCTGTGGTAAAACATGCCAATAGTAGCGCTTCCTTGGGGCTTCACGGTTGATGGTGGGGACCGTGAAGGTAAAACGTGGGGCGTCGTCAGGGTGTAGGGGAATTTGGAAGAAACAATCTTTTATATCTACAATTGCCAAATTCCAATTTTGGGGGAGCATCGTTGGAGACAGCATCCCTGATTGGAGAGGACCCATGTCCTTAACGACATTATTAATTTGACGGCGATCGTGGAGGAGCCGCCACTTATCTTTGTTGGGTTTTTTGATGACAAAAACTGGGGAGTTCCATTCCGACATGGTTTCTACCAGATTACCCTTAAGTAGCTACTCCTGGATGAGCTCATTGAGCGCCTTCAATTTTTGTTTATTGAGCGGCCACTGTTCTACCCATACTGGTTTATCGGATTTCCAAAGCAGCTTCTGGGTAGGGCACTCTTCAGTGACCGCTGCCCGAAAAACCTGGGGAGCCACTGGGAGGTCAATTCTAGCTCCCCACTGGACAAGAAGGTCTCTCCTCCACAGGGGTTCCATATATTCCAAAATGAATGGGCATATAGACGCCAATTGCCCATTCAGCCCCATAATTTGCACGATACTCTTGGATTGTCTCGCCAATTGCATGCCCCCAACACCTTGAATGCGACCAGCCACATCTTGCAACTCCCAATGTGACGGCCATTCCCAAGAAGGAATGATCGTCACATCTGCCCCTGTGTCCAAAAGCCCTTGGAGAGATTTGTGATCTCCACCCCTTGAAAGGTGGCAGATGATCCGGGGTTTTTCTCGCCCCAAAACCTGGGTCCAGGCTGCCATGTCAGGGATATCTTGCCGAGGTGTGCAAGGCAGCTCTGAACTCCAGGTCAGCTCAGGCACTGGGATGGCCTGAGCTACAACCTGGCCTTTAGGCAGGAAGAGGGGAGGGCGGACACGGTACAGCCCCATAGAAAACTTCCCTGGGTCTGATGTTAAAGAGCCCCAGGACTATATTTACTTCAAGCAGTGTAAACTTTGTGTCTCCAACGACGACATAGTTACATCCGATCTGTCACCAGTTTCCTGGGCACTCAGGCCACACAGTTACCAGATGGAAGTCGGAGTCTCTTAGATGGAGTGGTCAGTCAGCTGCAACCTGAAAGGGACAGTTTTGGAAAGCATGGTTAAAATGGGTCTAGGTTGAATGCAGTCTAGACAAGTCGAGTCCGGTTTAACAAAGTCTGTTTTGGTTGTGGACACAGGCAGGCCTAGTTTAGAATTCTCTCCTCCTTTTGCCTCCCCACAAGATGTTATTAAACCCGCCTCACTTGTATCTTCACGCAAGGGGGGGCTGCGCTCAGAAACTAGTTTTTTTGTTGGGGGTTTCTCCGAGGTCCCTGCCTTTTCCTAAATTCTAAAAGCTGGAGTCTCAGGGGGCAGGCAGGCATCCAGTGTCCCAGCTTCCTGCAGAGATGGCCAGGAGCAGTTCTCCTTTGGGATGGTCCTGGGGTGCGGGGACGCGGTAGACGATCGGCCAAAGGCAGGGCTGGATCTACAGGTTTGACGTCCGTGTTGTCAGCAGAGGCAATCCTTCAAGGTTGCAGTCGAGTTTTGTAGTCGAGGTCTCCCAGTGACAGCCAGACTTTGTGCACATAAACTTCCAGCATGTGTTGCAGAGTAGGAGGAAGGTCCAGGGGTAAACTGAAAATGGCAGCCTTGCAAGCCAGGTTAGCATTTGCAAATGCTACCTCCTTGAGAATCTCCGTCCTGGCCTCCTCACTCTGCACCTGCAAATCAACTGCCTTGCGAAGGCGCTCAACAAAGGATACAAATGATTCATTTGGATGCTGGAAAATTCTAGAATAGGTGACATGAGGTGCTGCTGACCGCAACCTGAAGAAAGCCCTTTCTGCTGCCCTGGCAGTTTCTTTCAATGCCTCCAGGGGAATGGACCTAACTTGGGAATGACCATCCGCCCAATTCCCCATCCTGCACAGATGGTCATTTGAAATGATCTCACCATCAAAATCAACACCAGTGTGGGGATTGTCCCAAAGGGAGGGTAGGATTCCCACCACCTCCTTTTTCCATGCTGCCTCCCGCATGACAAATTCCGTGGGGTTTAACAGACATGAAAAAAGACGCCGCAGGTCAGCGGGGGTGACTTCTGATTCTGTCAGCATGGCCCTCAGGATTTCCCGGAAATACTCACTCTCCTGGGAGAAATCCTTTTGAGCCTTGCACAGCTCTTTGATAACATGGTGGGGGAATAGGGTCCACTGGGCGCCAAAACTGAAGTGGTCCAGCTGGAGAAAGATTGATTGTCCTTCTCGGACATCCCGTCTAGCTATCCAGCACCCCTAGCAGTAGGGGAGCACTATCCCGAACTCCGTGGTTCGGGACAGCACCGAAGGCAAACGCTCTGTGCTATGACAGCAGCGCTACCTTGTGGTAGGACGTGGCTCGGCTTATGGCTACAGTCAGCAGAAATAAGAGAGCGCTCTCCAGCTGTGGTGAATCCAGGTCTATTGAGTCCCACGGGAAACCGACAACCGAAGAGAGAGAGGGAGGGGTTGCAACAGCTTATAAGGAGGGAGGGAAACAGGGGAGGAGTCAGTCCTTGGACGAACAGGGTTCCAGAGGGGAGTGGGATACAAAAGATTGACTTAGGGAGAACACCAATGGGGATAACTTGAGGGTGGGGCCCCAGCCCCTGAGCCAATCACTCGACGCTCCAGCTGGAAGTTTCTAGAGAGTTCTAGAGAGAAGGGTGGGAGCGCCGAGTGACGGACAGGGCAGCGGGGAGGGATTTGAGAAAGAATACATTAATCTCCAAGGCAACTGGGGAGGAGTTGGG
>NW_005054660.1:125375-135627 GCF_000277835.1 Geospiza fortis | reverse complement strand
AGTATAGTATAGTATAGTATAGTATAGTATAGTATAGTATAGTATAGTATAGTATAGTATAGTATAGTATAGTATAGTATAGTATAGTATAGTATTTTTTTGTATGTAATTTAATATAGTATTAGTGTAATACAGTATAGCTTAATAAAGCAATTGTTCAGCATTCTGAATCATGGAGTCAGAGCACATTACTCCTTGCCAGGGGATTGCCTTTCTACCATAGCTCATAATATAACAATTAGCTTTAGCATCTAATAATATTTAACCTATCGTTGGTATATCTGACTTCAATATGAATTGGTTCTAACCCTCAGCTAAAATCTTAACCCTTTAAAATCATGATTCACTGGGCAGGGGGAGCTGCTCTCCACAGCGGCTGAATCTCCTCCTTCCTATGCTGCCCACATTGCTGGGAATGCAGCCCAGGACATGGGTACTTTCTGGACCAGTGCAGGGAGAGGTGTCCTCTGACTCTTATCCTGTCAGACTCTTATCTTATCCTCTTAGCTTATTTGTCAGCCCAGCAACCCTGTATCTACAGTGTCTCTGGATCATCTACAGGGTCTCTGAGGAGCTGGCCAGGCTCAAACACAGGTGAAGGAAGCTGGAACCCCCTGCTTGGTGCCCTCATACAGCTGCTTTCCTGCCCTAAATCCTCTTTTCTAGTTCCCCCAGGATGTGACAGATTGCAGGGAGGAAGAGTGGAGCAGGATGTGGCTGGGGCGATGTCTCACCTCTCACCACCAGGTCCAGGGTGTTGCTGACAGCAGACCATTCTCTTGAAGCATTCACGGTGAAGCACTGGCAGCTGTAGCGGCCTCTGTCACCTTTCTGCACGAGGGAGAAGTTGTAGCTCCCTTGTTCCCTGGGGAACAGCTGGGCTTGGATCTGGCCCTCCAGGTACAGGAAGCAGCCGGTGCTGGGCTGTGTGATGGTGCAGCGGAACATCACCTCAGCTCCCACCGCCACCTCGTGCCCAGGCAGGACAGAGAGGTCGGGTCTGGGCAGGCGGAGCTCTGGGAGGACAGGAGAGGGAATGAGAAGGTGCAGAGGGCTTTGACGTGGTGCCAGGAGCACCAGGATCTCTGTGAAGCCACCAACTGGCTCAGGCAGAGGTGAAGATGGTCCCCACCTCTCCGAGCCAGGGAAGAGGAGGAAGAACCCTGCCCATCATGTGGACATGGAAGCCAAGTGGCTGTGTACATCCTGGTGTGCCCCTGGGGTGTGTGACCCCATAAGGGGGGAAACAGCACATGCCTCACCTGCCTCACTATGGCCATACTCCTATTGCCAGGTAGCCCTCACAGCTGCATCCCTGTGGCTATGGCCTGATGCCCCTGGGCCTGTAACTGTTTCCCCTTGTCCCTGCCCCTACCCATGGTCCTCTCACCACCCATTAATGTCTTCCTGCTCCTCTGCAGCTGCTATTTCTGAGATTAAAAGCCACATTCCTGTGTGTGCAGCAGGGAATTGAAACTTTTGGGCCAAGAGGAGGTGCCAGGGCTTCAGTGCAAGGGGCAGAGCAGAGCCCTGGGTGCCAGGCACTGGGTAGCAGCAGCAGCTCCGGGAGGGGGCAGGGGTGCCCCGCAGTGCCCACCATGGCCCTCAAGCAGCCAAAGGCGTGAGTGGGTCTGGGGGCATCACTGGGAGTTTGTGGGGGGACACAGGGCATGGCTGGAGCATTCTGGGGGTCACGGGGGCTGTTGGTGGGGCAGGGGCTCAAGGGGTGCTGGGGAGAACTGAAGGGTGACTGAGGGAGGTGGGGACTGCAGCGCTCAGGGCTCACAGGGAGGGGTTTTCAGGGGCTGCTGCATGTCTTGGTTTTGACTGGGAGAGAGAGAATTTTCTCCCCAGAAGCTGCTCCAGCGCTGTTTTTGGTATTCAAAGTGAGAACAACGCTGGTGACACGCTGAGTTGGAGCCCTGTCGAGCTCACTCCAAGGACTTTTCAGTGCCCCATGCTCTGCCAGCAGGGGGGAGCATGGCCAGGAGACCCGACCCCAACTGGCCAGGGGGATATTCCGGACCACAGAACCTCCTGCCCAGTACAGAAACTGGGAGGGGGCTGGGAGCCACCGATTGCTACTGGGGAATGGGCTGGGCATTGGTCAGTGGGTGATGAGCAACTACTGGGCACTGCTGGTTTCTATTGCGTTCTCTCTCCCTTTCACTAGTCAAAGAACAAGTCGTAACAGTAGTAATAAAAGTATGTTTAGTTTTGTTTCAATTATTAAACCGTTTTTGTGTCATCTATGGGTTTTACCTCTTCTTAATTTCCCCCATCTCACCAGAGCAGCGAGCGGCTGCCGTGGACTGAGTTCCTGGCTGGGGTTAAACCACAACAGTCCTTGGTGCTCAACTGGGGCACAAAGAGTTGAGATAACAACAGATCTGAGGAGAGCATGTAAAAACACAGTTGTAAGCATCTCTCATATTTAATAGCTGTGGGTCACAGTTTGCTCTCGTGGTTCCTGCCCGTGCGCTCACAGGTGCATTTTATAAAACCCTTCCTGGTCTGTGTGGTCTCGTGGGAATTCATCCTCCCTGGCTCTGGGCTAAGGTTATCACTCTCTTGTGGTTGGTAACACGGGGCTGCGGTACGAGAGGACGGCTGGAGCTGAATCGAAGCTGCCGGCTGTGCTCGGCATTGCCGTCCCCGCTGGACTTCGGGAGCCATCCAGTGGGAACTGCCAATAATTACACTTTTAGGCTTCTCTCCTGTGAGAGCCAAGCCATGAGACAAATCCTTGCCCTCCCTTTCCCAACGCTCTGCACCCACTCAAACACTGAGGTCAAGTCCAAGAGGATGAGCGCGCAGACAGAGCAGTCTGACAAAACTGGGGATGTGGCTTAACTTCTTCCATTTCCTTTTCTGCCTACCGACCTTCCCAGGGCACCCTGCGGCACCTTGCCCAGTTTCTTACAAGCAGAGCCCAGCCGGTGCACGGCCTGGACTCTGCTCCAGCTCTCAGGCAGCCCTGTTGTTAAGGAAACTTCCCTGTCTGAGCATCCCCGAGGCAATCTGGCAGTCACACTCCCACCACCAGACTGTTCCTGCGGGGACCAAATCCCCTTTGCAGTGGGTGGCTCAGGTGAGCTGAAAGGGGCCCCCACTGACTCCCTGCACTCCCCCCAAAGCCCAGCAGTCAGTGGGGTGCCAGCCTGCAGGCAGGAGCGTCCGCTCTGGATCCAAGGCTGGCTCGCCAAGGCTGCCACCTAGGGCAACCTCCCACGGCTGGAGGGGGGGAGGCGTCGCCCTTGGACGTGAGCTGAAGAAGCCCCAACTGGCCGACAGAAACGCAGAGACAGGCAGAAGTCCGCTGCAGAGTTTCGGTGTATTAACCAAGGGAGGAGCAAGCAGGCAACTGCACTGAGCAAAGGGTGCACTGAGATTATAAAGGGAAGGTTGAACCCTTCCATGGACAAATCAAATTACCAGGGAAAATGATAGACAAATGCAAGGACCAGTGGAAACCCAGGTGGGGAGGGGTTCCAGTCCCTGATCCAATCACCCTCTGTCCTGGGTAGAAGCTTCTAGGGAAGGAGCAAGGACAGAGAGTGATGGACGGGGCACTGGGAGGAGAGAACATAACTGTCATCAAGGAGATCGGGGAGGGGTTTGGGTGAATCCATAGCAACAAAGGAGGGGACAAAGGATTGACATAAAAGTAGATACAGGAGTGGTGGGAGAAACCATAGCAACAGGGGCGGGGATAACTGATTAGCATATAACTGGGACAGCAAAGGCAGGAATGGGAGCCCTAGGCAGAACCATTTCGACTTAAAACAGGGGGGATGGAACAAACCAACTGTAAATTACATTGAGCATAAAACTGATATAACGGATAACTTAGAACAAATAAAGGAACACACTAAAACAACTCCCCCTTCTTTACATTAAAAAAATGAAGGGAGATAACTCAAAATTAAACTGAGGCCTCTGATTGAAAGTCACTGTCATCTACGTTCATTGGAGGGATTCCTTGGAAAGGGAGGTCCATTGGAAATGGGTCCTCTTCATGTACAACAACAGCTTCCATCTCGACGTAAGTTTCATCATCCATCTGCTGCTGGGATCCTGGCAAAGTCACTTGATTGGCAGATGGGACTGCTGTGAGCTTCCACAAAAGTTTTTTGATCAGAGTCTGAACAATAATAAATCTGAACAAAATGGCTAGTAGAATAAGGGGTACTGTTAAAATTGAACATAAAATTGACCTGGCCCAGCCTGACAGTCCCATGTTTGAAAACAAGTCCCCCAGCCAGTCGGAAGATTCTTCTTTGATTTGATGAACCATGTCCTTTATCTTCCGAACAGCAATCCTCGCGTCTTCAGTTTTTGATGACAAATTGAAGCAACAGAGCCCCTCAAACTCCTCACAGGTGTGATGACTCAACAGCAATAGAAAGTCTATTGCTGCCCTTTTTTGAAGAGTTGCATGCCTCGTGATTTCCTCATCCAAGAGGAGGTCCGCTAGGGCAGTTGATGTAAAGTCCGCCTGTTTAGCCACCCAGCACTCGAGCTCTGCCAATTCTCTGAGTGCCTTTGCTGCCGATGCCCAGGGTAAAAACAGGGTCATGGCAATTGTTCTTGACCTTCCTCAATGCGAAATTTCAGAATCACAATCAGGACTGAGATCCCTCAGATCCCTTTTGGTGCGGGCCAAATTCAAGGTATAATTTTTCAGAATCCAATTGGTGATTTGTGTTTTACTGGGGGCTAACAGGGTCAACTGCCCAAAAGTACAGGGCCCTCCGACGTAACGAGAGGGGATGCTGGCCCACACTCAGTTCCCACAAATAAAAAACAAGCCTCGAGGAAGTTGATGGGCGGGACCAGTAAGGGAGGAGGGAGTGTTAATTAGAACCACAGACTTGCACCATTGTGCAGCCTGGTATTCTTTCCTTGATTGTTTTATAACCAGGAAGGAAGTGTTTGCGGGATCTATCTACCAGGGCGGGGAGAACTGAAAGCATAGGGAAGCATTTTGGGAACCGAGCAGCTCTAAATCTTGTGGCTCAGAGTCAAGCGGTTTTAGTTTCTTGACTCCGGCCACCCAGGCTGTGTGGGGAAAATGACCAAAAGAGGGGGCACCATGATTTGGCATGAGAGGAACAAATGCAGAGCCTAGGGGTTCGGGTAGGTTTTCAGAGGGGAGAGGGATGCCCACGAGGCATGCGGCAAGGGGGCTCTCTGCAGATTGGACATCCAGGCAGATGTGATCCTGGCCCAAGGAAGACGCGAGGACTTTCCATATGTTTGCGCGGGGCTGGGGGACGATCCACGGGCCGATGGACAGAACACCGACTCCGAGGATCAAGGCGATGGTAATGAAGGCGTTGCTGGTCAGGGCCATGGGTCCAGGTTTTCTAAAATAATAAAGAGGTAAAACAACATGAGTCAAGGATAAAAGCAGGTTCTGCCTCAGGGGAATGAACGGATATCAAGATTGAACTCAAAGGGTTTTGGCTTCCACCGCCAGCTTGCCACTTTTACCTGTGGAACTGCCGTGACCTTTTTCTCGACCTTGGGGAGGAAGGGCCTGACCCACTTAGATGGTATCCACCTGAGACCTGAAGGAGTGGACACGCAAGCGTATCCACGCCCCCAGGTCACCAGGTCAAAAGGCCCTTCCAGTTTCCAAGTCTCCAGATCCCTGACAAGGACCAGAGGCTTGGCCCTCAGGTGCAGCTCTTTGTGGTGGCCAAAATGTCTTATGATAGGAGGGTTTAAATTTTCAAAAGAACAGTTAAGAAAATTAATGGTGAACAGTGCCCGAGATAACCGAGAATGAGGGGACTCCACCTTCACGGCCATCTTCTGGTGTTCTAAAATTTTCTTCAGGCTCTGATGGGTCCTCTCAACCACGGCTTGACCTCTTGGGGAATGAGGGATGCCACTTTTGTGTTCAATTCCCCATTGTTACAGGAAGCCCCTGAGCTCCCTGGACTTGTACACTGGGTCGTTGTCTGTTTTGATGACCTTGGGGATGCCCAACACAGAGAAAACCTGGATGAGATGGTTCTGAACATCCACGGCTTTCTCTCCTGTGTGGGCAGAGGCGTAGACGGCACCCGAGAAAGTGTCCACCGAAACGTGGACATATGTGAGGCGGCCGAATTGGGGAACATGAGTGACATCTGACTGCCACACCTCGCAGCTGGACAATCCACGGGGTTTAGCACCAGCGGGCAGAGATGGAAGCTGGTCCCGCTGGCACTGGGGACATGTGGCCACAATCGCCTTGGCCTGGTCGTGGGTCAGGTGGAACTGGTGAACCAAGCCAGGCACATTTTGGTGATGGAGTTGGTGGCTGATCTTAGCTTGGCAGAACACGTCCGGGAGTGGGGCCATCTGAGCAGGGGCCGCAAGGGCATTGGCCCTGTGGTTGCCCTCAGCGATGAACCCTGGCAGGTCGGTGTGCGACCTCACGTGCATCACATAATATGGTTGCTCTTGGTGGGAGACAAGTGTAACAAGTCTCGAGACCAAGTTGAAAAGGGCCAAATTTTGAACCTCCTGGAGAATGGCATTTTCTGCTTTAGATGCTACACCTGCTACGTAAGCCGAATTGGTGACCAAATTGAAGGGTCTATCCTTGAATTTCTCAAATGCCCTGACGATGGCGTCCAACTCAGCAATTTGAGGGGAAACCTCAACATTTGTAACTTCTGTCTCCCACTGCTGAGTCTGAGGGTCTTTCCAAGTCATCACTGACTTTTGAGACCCTCTGGACGCATCTGTAAAAACTGTCATGGCATTGAGAGGGACCCAACTTTGAATTCTTTTTAGTGATAATTTGAATTGGACGCCTTGATTGAAAAGTTTGTGAGCTGGTTGCTCAACATCAATGCGTCCGGTGTAGCTGTCAAGGGCAAATTGTAACATCTCATTCTCCGATAGGAGTTCATTGAATGTTTTGATTTTAAGTTTACCAGATTTGAGATCGACTGGGATGTGAATGCACGAGAAGTCACAATCTGCCAACTCCCTGATCTGCGATCTTTCTTTGCGGATCAGTTCCGCTACCAACTCCTGTGGCCTTGTCATTCTTTTGGATCGGTGGTAGCTGAGGAACACCCACTCTATGATTAAGAGGGGGTCACTCAAGCCGCGATCCTTCCCCTTCTTACCCTTGGGTGGTCGTTGGGTCTTGAGGGGCTTGTCCCACTGAAAAATCATCCTGTGGAGGTGTGGCAAGTTCCCAAGGATGATAAATTTGAAAGGCAAACCTGGGATGTAGCGGTGGGCTTGCCTTGCCTCTATAGATTTCTGAATTTTCTCAAGCGCTGTCGCAGCCTCTGGGGTGAGCTCCTTAGGAGAACTGAGCTTCTCTCCCCCTTTCAAAAGATTGAAAAGGGGGGCTAGGTCTTTGGTAGTGATTCCTAGCCAAGGTCTCACCCAATTCAACACCCCACACAGCTGGCGGACGTCCGCCAAGGTCTTGATATGCGGTTGAATAGCCAATTTTTGAGGCACAATGGTTCTCTTTGTTATTTCCAGACCCAGGGACTTCCAGGGTGGCATCCACTGAATCTTGTTGCTCTGGAGCTCGAATCCTGCAACAATTAATGAATCTGTTACACATCCAAGCACGTGTGTCAGCAGATCATCACTGGGGGCACACACCAGCATGTCATCCATATAATGATGGATGACGACGTTTTCAAATTGGGCCCATATTGGGGACAGCAAGGAAGCGACATACCACTGGCAGATAACTGGGCTGTTCTTCATTCCCTGTGGGAGAACTTGCCAGTGATACCGCTTCCTTGGGGCTTCACGGTTTAAGGTGGGCACCGTGAAGGCAAATCGCGGGGCATCATCAGGGTGGAGGGGAATTTGAAAAAAGCAATCTTTGATGTCAATCACGGCCAGATTCCAATTTTGGGGGAGCATCGTAGTGGATGGCGTCCCTGGTTGAAGAGACCCCATTTCTTGAATAACTTCATTCATTCGACGAAGGTCGTGGAGGAGCTGCCACTTATCCTTGTTGGGCTTCTTGATGACAAACACTGGGGAGTTCCACTCTGACATGGACTCCACCAGGTTGCCCTTTTGCAGCTGCTCCTCTGCGAGTTCGTTCAGTGCCTTTAATTTTTGGTTTTTGAGCAGCCACTGTTCCACTCATATAGGTTTGTCTGATAGCCAATTAAGTTTCCAAGTGGGGCGCTTTTCAGTGACCGCAGCCCGATAAACCTGGGGAGCCGGGGGGTCAATTTTGGCTCCCCACTGGGCAAGAGTGTCTCTTCCCCACAGGGGCTCTGTGTAATCTAAAACGAATGGGTGTACTGAGGCCAATTGCCCATCCAGCCCCTCAATTTGCACGATGCTCTTGCTCTGTTTTGCCAATTGGACACCCCCAACACCTTGTATGTGTCCAGACACGCTTTGCAATTCCCACTGTGACGGCCATTCTCAAGAGGGGATGATTGTCACATCTGCCCCGGTGTCCAGCAACCCCCTAATGGTGAAGTTCTCCCGCCCTTTGGATAACCTGCAGGTAAGACGAGATTTATTACTTCCCAAAGTTTGTGCCCAGGCCACAGAAGGCATGGTGCTCTGTGCTGATTGCCATCTTAAACGGAAACGCGGTAAAGCAGAGCATTCTCGGGGTGAATCTGGGTCCCATTTCTCAGCTTTGACATCATCAGTCTCTGGGACTGGAATAGCCTGGGCAATGATCTTACCTCTAGGGAGGAAGAGCAGGGGGCGGACACAATACAGACCCATCATGAAATGCTCTTAGTCGGATGACACAAGCATTGGTACAATATGTAAGTCAAGAGGTGTGAACTTGGTGTCCCCAGTGACGATGTACTGAAGGTCGAAACTTTCCCAGTTACCTGGGCACTCCGGGCACACTGAGACAAAGTGGTGGTTAGAGTCCCATAGATGGAGGGCACGGGTGAGCTGCAACCTGTAGGGAGAATTGCGAGAAAAGGTCGTTATGATTGGTTCTGTCTTATAGAAGCTTAGATCTGTCACGTTCAGTAAAAGGTCGTCGAAATCAGTAGCCAATGGGCAGAGCTCAGCTGGAGATGGAACGAGCTCTGCTGGCGGCAGGAATTTCTCTGTCTCCCCTTCCCTGCTTTTAGATGACATTCTCCCTGCCACATTTATGTTCTGGCATGAGGGGGGCTGCGCTTTTTATTTAGTTTTTTGCCTGATGTTGTTGCTGTTGATATGAACCCCCTTGTCCCCTCCCTTGCTTAAATTAATAAAATTCCTTGAGCAGTGGGCAGTCGGGCATCCAGTGCCCAACCTGCCCACACAGGTGGCATGGCGCAGGCGTCCTCCTAGCAGGTCCGGGCGTCGAGGCTGGTGCAGCTGCGGCAGCTTCCAGGGCTTCCAGGGTGTCCCCACTTGATTCCAGGACTGCGACCCTCTGGAGCGATGGCTTTGCCCTCGGGTCAGGTCCCTCGGTGGTAAGAGGGACCTTGAGGGCGCATGCTTCAAGCATGTCTTGGAGCATGGGTGGGGGATGGACTGGCAGACTGAGGATGACAGCCTTGCAGGCAGTGTTGGCATTCAACGAGGCTATCTCCTTTATTAACTCAGCACGGACACCTTCTTCCAACACCTGCTGCTCAACTGCCCGCCTCAGCCTTTTGGCAAATGATGAAAAGGGCTCGTTCTCCCCCTGGAAAATTCTGGAATATTTAGTTGTTGGGGCTGCTGACCACAGCCCGAGAAAAGCTGCCTCAGCAGCTTTAGCTGTCTGTTGCAACACTGCAAATGGAATTTCCTGAGCAGCTACATGCTCATCTGACCATCTGTTTTGCCCCATTAGGTGTTGTTTTGAGATTGTCTCTCCCCTCAGATCCTTAACAGCCGATGGATCCCTCCAGATGTTCGGGAGGGCTTCCATCACTCTCTTTTCCCATGCCCATTCCCAAATAGAAAACTCTGTTGGGTTGAGTGGGCATGTGAAAAGAGAGCAGAGATCTGAGGGAGTAACAACCGCTTCTACAATCGCAGCCTTCAGGAGCCCTCGAAAATATTCATTCTCCCTTGAGACCTCCTTTTGAGCCTTACAAAGCTCTTTCACTGTAGAATGAGCAATGGGATTCCACTGGGCAGCGACCCCCCCCTTCGATGGCTGGAAAGCAACAGACTGGAGCCGCTGAGATGTTATGGGCAGGCTCCGGTTCCTGGTTTTCCCCCCTTTCTCCCAGTCCTGGGCCCTGGGATCCGGATCCCAAAGTGTGGGAACCAGAACCCGGACTGTGGGAACGGGAAGTGGGAGCGG
>NW_005054660.1:124047-125096 GCF_000277835.1 Geospiza fortis | reverse complement strand
AGTCTGCGGCCGTCCAGGCCCTTGGGCCCTTGCGGCAGGGGGATTTGGGTCTCTGAGAGGGGCCAGGGGACTGGTGGACACCCTGCCTGGTGCTGTCAGGGGCTGCCCCTCTCAGAATTCCTGGTCTTCTAGGAATAGAGGGAGGGGAATGGGGTTTGGGAGTGGAGGGGTGGGAAGAACTGGGGATTGAACAAGGAACCTTGGGGCATCCTTGCAGTTCTTTCTTTTTCTTCTGTAAAGCCAATTCAATTTGGAGCACCCAACACAGGTGTTCAGTAAGAAATGCCTCCCCTGCCTTGGCCAAATTTTCCAATTTGATCAAGACTCTCTCCCAAAAGTGGAGGTCTCTGTAACTTTCAGGGGACGCGTTTGGGAACTGCGAGGAGACCCATTTCACAAGCTTTTTTAACTCTTTTATTAACTGAGAAACCCCCCCCAACAAGGATGCCCACAACTTGGTATAGTGTCTCCTTCTGAGCTACTGACAGACTGGCACCCATTCCGTACTGATGTTAAACTGCAGCCCAAAACAACTTGCTGTACCCATAAAATAAAAAGTGCTGAGCACTAAGAAGGGAAAAGGGTTTCCCACCCCAGCCCCTGCCAGAAATGCCACGCAACAACTTAAAGAGAAAAATGCCCCCTCTACCACCCCAGAGTTCCGACGGTGAGAAAAGTTTGGATTAAAAAGGCAGGGCGTTGAAAGAAAAAGAAACTCACCAGACTGGGACAAGAAGAACAAAAACACCACGCACGACAAGATCCTGTTGGTGAGACCAACCCCTTGGTGCCAGGGGCTCCCGGTCCCGGTCCCCTGGAATGCAATCCCCTAAAATGGGGATCTGCTACAACAGGGGTGTTGCAGCAGCCGTGAAGCTCTTCAGCTTCGTCCGGGGGTCCAATGGAGTCCAACTTTTGGCACGAGGGGCCTCACGTTGGGCGCCAGCAACATCTGGGGTGCTTTGCTGAAGCCCAGGCTAGCTGACAGCACAAGCCAGCAGTCAGTGGGGTGGCAGCCTGCAGGCAGGAGCGTCCGCTCTGGGTCCAAG
>NW_005054660.1:120472-122649 GCF_000277835.1 Geospiza fortis | reverse complement strand
TGTGGAGCAGTGGTTAGCTGACAAGGGTCACTCCCTGATACAGCTGGCTGACCAAGGGTGTGAAGGATAACAAACTTAGCTCTCAGCCTCCGTCTAAAGCAGAGATCGACTGTCCTTGGGGTGCAGCTGTTTAGACAATAACGGCATACAAGACAGGAGCAGGGATGTAAAAAAGTCCCAGCCGAATAAACCGCAAGAATGCAGACCTAGGCGTGTTTGACCTTTAACCATGTAACCAATGATGAGCTTGCTTTTGCGCTATGCATGAGTTTCATTAACACTAGTATAAAAACATGTATCGATAATCAATAAAGGAGACTTGTTGATCATTCATATTGAGTGCTTCATTTCTCCCACTGACCCAACATATGCCCACTCTTGAATTTAACCTTTACATTGATTGGTTCTAATAGTTACTAACTTCATCAATATTCTTATTCTAAAACAATCATTGGTCATCTCTCCTGAGGTCTACTGACTGGAATCCTTAATATTAAAATGTAGATGGGAAGGATAGTGGTTTCCAAGCAGTGTTACTGGTAAGCATGACTGCAACAGAAGGGGCCAGTAACTTCCTGGGGAGGTTTCTACATTCCAAACACAGCACTCCTGATATTTCTATACCTTATATTTCACAATTGTCTACTTATAACCCTTTTATATTATCTGACTATTTGATCAAAACATTCATAAGAAGAGCAGACAGGAGCAGCAGAAGCCAGGGCAGGGGAGATCAGGAAGGCAGCAGAGAGATGTCTGGGCTGAAAGGGATCCTGAGGAAAGGAGGGGAGAGGGCTTTCCCTCAGCCCATGCTTCTCTTCTGTTTCTCAAAACACGATCAAGGAATCTCATGTTGCCAGGGATGGGCCAAATATCCAGTGCGCTGCAATTTCCCCAGTTGTGGCTGCTTGGCCATGACAAGGAAGAAGGTCTAAAAAGGGAAAGGGGGAAAAGCAGCCCCCAACCTGGGCATCTTTGGAGAGGCAATTCCTCCCATTCCTTCCTGTTGGTGAGGAAGCTCTGCCTGACAGAATGACACGACAGGGGAGGGGGAAGGGGCCTGTGGACAGGAGCTCTCACACCTGGGTCACACGGAGGGGGTGGCCCACAGCGCTGTCCAAAGGAGCCTCCAGGTGGCCCCCCTCCCCCCAGGCGTGGTGGGCAGCTTCCATGTGACACAATGTCAGCACATGATGTGACAATGCGGGGATGTGACATCACCATGATGTAACAATGCCCCATCGCTGGGAAACCTCTGGAGCACGAGGAGTCAGCGTGGGATTGCAGCACCACGAGAGCTCTTGGAAGGAGCTGTGGAGCTCCATCTCACTGCTGGTGTCCTGACAAAAGGCAGAGGCACTGCTGAGTGCACTGGCAATTACAGGGAGGAGAGCAGTGGGCAGAGAGAGACAGCTTAGCTGGTAAGCCTGGGGCTTGGGGGTCTGCTCCAGGGACCCTCAAGACTCTCAGCTCCTTCTCTTGCACTTGCTGTGCGGGAGGCTTATTAAGCTACTGTGTCTTCACAGACTGGCTCCAGAACTCCACATCTGGGAGACTGAGCCACCAGGCTGATGGATTACCTGCTGGACCTCCCACTCGGAGTCAAGATCTATGTGAACCCCAAGTCCAAGTTTGTCTTCTGCAGGGGAAAGCTGGGGGAAAAGGTAAAGGAAGTAAAAGAGTGCAGGAAAGCTCTCCTCTTTCAGGGGGTCCCCATCATGCACAGAGTTCTTGTGGCCACCTCCTCTACAGCAGGGGCTGCAGCCCTACAGTCAGGCAGGGCTGGGCAGCAGAGGGAAGCTCCAGGTTCCCTGGAACACAGAGAAGAAGCACTTGTCAGTCTCCTCACTGGTTTCTGGCACTGTGCATGTATGTGGCTGGGCCCCTGCATGCAGTAGGCAGCTGTGTTTGTCCTGGTGCCAGGGCAATGAGTCCCTCCAGTTGATCCTGCCATGTCGAGTCAGGCTCTGGTGCACCTTTGAGGGACACTTCCACCTTCTCCTGCTTATTCTGTTGGCATATTTGGAAGAGCTTGGGTTTTCCTGGTTGGGGAATGCACACACTGTCCTCCTCCTCCTCCCCCTCCAGCTTGCACTGGACCTTCCCAAGGCAGAGACTTGCCAGGGGCCAAGGCAGAGGCAGCTGACACAGCCCCTGAGCCTGCCCAACCTGAGGAG
>NW_005054660.1:88477-120444 GCF_000277835.1 Geospiza fortis | reverse complement strand
TTTGAGCCTGCCTAACCTGAGGAGACTGGCTTCATCCACTCTCCACTGGCTGCATTTGAAGCACTGGGCCTGACCTTTACAGTTGTGGGTGGGTCAGCAGTTCCTCCTGATGGCCTAAGGTGTCTATTTGCTGCTGGGGTTTGTCTTCTGTCCCTCAGCCCATCCCATCGCAGCCCAGCCTGGCCCAGCACAGCCCTGCAGCCTTTCTGTGAGGGTCTCTGAAGACCAACACTCTTTTCTGTCCTTCTGAAGACACAAAGTACCTTGCTCTTCTCACAAGTACCGCATGGCACCTCTTTGCTGCTCTCCTGCCTCCTTCATACTCTGGGAAATGTCTCTTACAGCTTCATGGGCTATCTCCTTCTTTCAATCTGGATGATCCCTACATGCACCACCTGAACCTGCAATACAACTGCCTGCATGACCCCCACCTTCAGGACTACCACAAGCGCAAGGACATCTTGCGGATGCTGAAGAAACAGGGCTGTGTCACCAGTGAAAACAAGGTAGGTTTGGACATCAGGCTGATCAAGAACAGCCCTCTTCAAGCCCTTGCTGCAGCTGCTGCTGCTGCCAGAGGACAGGGCTGTGCATTGGTGTCCCTGGGAGCAGAAGCAGCGCCAACATCCCCCTGGAGAGCCCCAGACCTGCCCTTCTCAGCCTGCCCCACGCTGCCTGTTCAGCCCTGGCTGGGGGGACAGCAGTGGCCCCAACACCAGGGTATGGGGGGAGGGCTTGGGGGCAGCTCCTCTCCCACTGGGCTCAGGCTGTTTTGGGGAAGGCCGACTGCATGACTTGACAGTTTTTGGGGGATTCTGCCCTCATCCCTCCATAGGTGATTTGCACTGTGAAGGAGTTCAACGAGTACAGGCAGTACCTGACCAGGATCAAGATGGAGTTAGAGCAGATGTTGAGGGAAGAGGTAGGCAAAGCGTTGTGTTCAGGGCACGGGACTGTGCAGGGCAGTGCTGCTGGGCCGGGCCCAGTGGCGGGGAAAGGACTCCATGGCTGGGAGCTGAGCCAGCACAGGGCACTGAGCTGGGCACGGGCAGCAGGGCCATGTGCAGGCACACACCGTGCTGAGGGAAGCCCTTCTCCCCTGCCCTCGTGGCCTGGCTGAAGCAGAGTGCTGGCCTGGGCCTGCGGGAATCCTCAGCATGCAGGGGCTGAGTGCTTGTCCAGGCACCATGACCCACAACCTGGTGTCACCTTTCAAAAAGGGTTTCTGCCACTTTTGGCCACATTAAAGGGTGGCCCCAAACTGCTGGGAACCACTGACACTTCCTGCTGGGCAGAGTGGCAGCTGCAGCCTCAGAAACCTTATTGCCCACCTCCACAGAACAGCAAAGAGACCGTCCGGAAATCAGGGAGATTCAGAAGAGGGAAAGGAGCTTTAGACAAGGGCCAAACCCACTCCACAGCTGAGCTGGGTCAGGAAGATGCCAGCAGAGCTGCTGACTCCCAGCAGAAGCCAGACAACACTGCTGACAGCCTCTTTAAAGCTGTCTTTGAGCAGCTGACTGCAGCAGAAGCCCAGAAGCTCCAAGAGCTGGTTGAGACTGTTGTGCACGAAGTCTTTGGGAGGCTCAGGGTTCCTCGGGATCACTATGTCAACTTTTTAAGGAGGGCTGCCAGGAGGATCAGAGGAATAGTTTTTGGCGGCCTAGTGAGAACAGAGACACCTCCAGACCACCGTCAAGAAATGGAACTGGTGGCCAAGGAGCTTATAGCGACAGTGTTGGAGATCTTGGGGGACCATCTGGAGACCAAAGCTTCCGAGCAAGGGAGGGCAGCCCAGCAGAAGGAGCAGCCTATTGATGGAGGAGCTGCCCAAGCAGACACATCCAAGGAAGCTGAAACAGACAGAGCACGGTTACATGCTTGCCTTGACAAACTCACCACACAAGTTGTTAAGAATGTTCGCGGCCTCTTGAAATCCTTGCTAGCTTCTCAGTTTGGAGGAGACTCCAGCAGTGAGTACACCGAAATCCTGACGCTTCCCAAGGGTAAGGTGTCCAACAGACAGATGGAACCAGCAATCTCTGGATCATCCGAAGAACAAAGCAAGGAAGAAAGCACAGGAGTAAAGCTGCCTGCCTTAGGACCACAGCTCCATGCAGAAGGGACTGGCTATGCCAAAACCATGGAGCCTGAGGATTCTGCAATGGCGAAGGAGAGCTTGGTGAGAGAAGCAAATCCAGCAACTTCAGGCAACACTATGGATATAAGGACCATTGCAAATCAGATTGTTCAGTCTCTGTTGGACCAGATTGGTCAGCATGAGCCTTCACCTACCCCCAGACAGAATTTTCAAGGACCTGTCCCAAGCCCGGCCACATCCCAAGGTGGAGAGGAGAGCTCTGCTGCTGAGGACAGCCTCCCCTCCGTGGACCCACAGTTTTCCCAACAGCCCATCCCTCCAGAGGGTCCAAAGCCCCCTGCCCAGGCCAGAGCACGGCGCAGATCAATGCACCTAAAGTTCACCTGAGGCGAGTGAGGCGTGCGGCAGGAGAGCTGAAAGGCCTCTAGACAGCAAACTTGATACCCTTGTTCTGTCAATAAAGTGTTTACTCCTAAAGCCTTGCTTGTGCTTCCTCCTACCCAGGCCAAAGTGCATCTGCTCCTCTTCCCTTCTACAGCCTCAGCCACACTGCAAGCCAATTCTACTGAGCTAGGGAGGCAAAGGAGTAGCCAGCATTTTCGTCTTGTACAGCAAGCTTTGCTGTCAGGTGCATGGGGGGATGCATCCCATTGGAGGCAGCCTGGCTTTCACCTTGTGTGAAGGACAATGATGTCTTTGCCTTGCAATCCTTTTTGTAGGGCCCTTTCTGCTCAGGCCAAGCTGCCCCAGAAGCTCTGCACAAGCACTTGCTATCGCTGTGCTGGGGATCAACAGCAGCAGCTGCATCTGGGCACTGCTCTGCCACCTTCGGGTCTCACCTGCCCCAAGGAAGGAGGCAGGGAAAAGGTGGTGGCCCGAAGCTAGTTCTGAGTTTTCTCCTTTTTTTCACACCCTGTCCTGGATTGGAATGGCCAACCCACATCCCCATGGGGTAGTGTAACACAGCTGCTCAGCAGTGGTGGTCTGTGAGTGAGGGCTGCTCTGGCACAGCTGGTGGAACGGTGCCACTGCAGGGGGGTGAAACGGGCTGGAAGCTGGGATGCCAGAGCACAGCTGCCATCCAGGGCCTGTCCTTTCCCCAGGGGATGAGATAAGGAGCAGCTGGGAACTTAGGGAAGGCGGCGGCTCCCCGCCGCCTACCCCGCTGCTGGGGCTCGGCCTGCCCCGCAGGAAGGGCTTGGAGCCCGCCCAGCAGCCCCGGTCTGGCTCGGCAGGGCTCGTTCCATCTCCGGCCTCAGGCTGCGGGCAGGGCCCGGGGGAGTCGCAGCAGCCCCGGCCATGCCGCAGCTCCAGAGCGGAGAGGCCGAGGTGGCTCTGCGGGCGCTGCTCCCCTCGGGGCCGGGCAGGGCCTCACACAGGTCCCGCTCCTGCCGAGGCTGCCTCTCCTGTCCCTGGCTGCAGCCCGGGGTCCCTCAAGGCACGCGTGTCCCGCATTTACCTCATCAACGTGTGTGAATATCTAAAGAGGCAGAGGCTGGAGCCAGGCCCTGCTCTGCAGTGCCCAGCAGTGGGACAAGAGGCAACAGGCAGAAACTCTTAACCAGAAAGTTCTACCTGAACATGAGGAAGAAACTCTTTCCTGTTCGAAAACTGAGCACAGGAACAGACTGCCCAGAGAAGGTGTGGAGTCTCCCTCACCGGAGATATTCCAGAACTGTCTGGACACAATCCTATGCCACCTGCTCTGGGATGACCCCTGTTGAGCAGGGAAGTTGGACCAGATGAGCCACTGCGGTCCTTTCCAGCCTGACCTGTCCTGGGATTCTGTGGGAGCAGGAGTCTGGTGGTATCATCAGCCCCTCATCCCAGCCTAGGGAGCTGTGGCACTGTCAGGCCAGTGTGCAGCTGCTTGCCCTGCCCTTGAAGGTAGGTTACAGGGAAGATGTTGCCAAGCAAGCGAAATTAGGTACTAGAAATACTCGCTTGCTAAGTTTGCACAGTTTTATTGCAACTTTGCGGCTTTCAGACAATTTGATGTGTTTTGCTCTGTAAAAAATACACAGTCACCAATAAAACTGAACAAGGACATCAAAGTAAAACTATTTATCAATATAAATGAGTCCTCTGAGTTGGGTGTGTCTCACTGAGGAGGCACACCTCCCCCTAAAACGCACACACTTTTACACCCTTCCCCAGCCAGTGGCGGTCCCTGTCCCCTTTCCCACTGGCTGGGTTTTCAATAACTCACATTCTTTCCAACCACCTACCACGCTCAAACCAACAGCTCCTTTCCTCTCCCCTTTCTCTCCCTAGTGATAAGCTACATCTTTGCCTATGTGAAATACGTGTACATTCTTATGACTGAAGCAAAACATTATTTTATCCCTCACAATCCACCCCCTTTTTATTTATCACCTTTTTGCTGAAGCCTTTGGTTTGTTTATCTGTCTGGCCGTTGCAGGCCAGTCCCTGTTTGTGAAATGTAATTCAGATGTAACAATTATACTCCAGTCCTAGTATTTTGAAAACTCTTGTTTGTGCTGAGCTATGCTTATTCCAAACTTTTAAGTTTGCATTTCACACTGAGGCCCATAGCTTTGCTCTAATGTGTGTAGAAAAAGCTGTAGGTCTTCTTATTTCTCTCTTTCTTGATCTTGCCTCCTTAGGACCATAATCTTCTGGATTTCTATTCTTTGACTAGCATCATTTGTTTCAGGAGCTGGCAATCCTTCCTCTCTTCCCAGATAAGGTAATCCAAATAGTATTTCCTAAGGAGATACTCCTATATCCTTCCTGGGAGTGGTTCTAATTCTTAGTAATGCTAAAGGTAAAAATTTGGTCCGTGGTAGTTTAGCTTCTATCATGAATTTACTTATATGGGTTTCAATTGTAGCATTCATCCTTTCAACACATCCCAAAGTTTGCCAAGGAGTGTGGAAGTTCCAATTTATGTCTAAAACCACACAGAGAGTCTGTGAGATTTCTGAGGTGAAGTAAGTCCCCTTATTGAAGTATATCCTCTTGATTACTCCATATCCAGGAATTATCAGTTCTAACAGAATTTTAGCCACCTTATAGGTGGTAGCAGTTGCAATGGGAAAAGCCTCTACCCAGTGAGTGAGATGACTGACTATTAGCAGTAGGTATCTCCATTGCTGTTCCTTGGGGAGTTCAGTACAACTTACCTGTATATTCTGAAAGATCTAAGAGCCAAGGTCCTTCCCCTGCTGTGGGTTTTTCTCATCACTTTCTTATTTATCTTTTGACAAATCAAGCATTCTTCAGTCACATGTTTGGCTACTGTGTAAACTCCCACACAGCAGTACGTTCTTAAAAACTGATCAGATAGTGCTTGAGTTTTCCGGTGTGTTTCCTTGGTATAGCTTAATTAATTTCTCTAGTAATGGCTTTATTCAATATTTGCCTCCCATCTGGTAATAGCCACGTTCCTTCCTGAGTCTTTACACCTCCTATCTTCTCTAAGAATTCCTCTTCCACCTTAGTAAACAATGGGAATTTTAGATCCTTTTTTTTTACTTTGCTGCTAGGTATTAAAGCCAGCATTTTGTTGGGTTTTTTTTCCATGGTGGCTTCCTTAGCTAGTTCATCAGCCAACTGATTTCCTCTTATTTCCAGAGTCCCTTCTTCCTGATGCGCCATTACATGAACTACAACAATCTCCTCTGGCAAATCAAGAGCTTCCAGAACTTCTAAGACTACTTGCTCATGTAATAATTCCTTCTCTCTAGAGAAAATTAATCCATGCTCTTTCCAGATATTCCCAAAATTTTTACTTAGTTCACCACAGGGAAAAGGAATCCTTCCCCTTTAACTCCAATTATTTTGGTCTGCTCAGTTCCTCTCTCACATACTTGTGGGATTTTAATTATACTCAATCTCTCAGCCCCAAATCTACCATAAATATATATATATTCTTCTTCCTGGGGTCCTAATTTTAAATTTATCAAGGGCTCTTCATGGTATTTGGACCCCAGGAAGTAGAGCCTTTGACATCCCTAATCCTAAGAGTAATTTTCTGACTCCATTATTTGGAAAACTTTAACTTTTTTGTGTAACACAGGACACTACTTTTTAAAGTGTCCCACCTTCCCACAATGGAAACACTTCCTGGGACCAGTCAGCCCTGCAACTAACTCTCACCCTCTTTCTTGGGGTGTCGTAAAATTGTTACTGCACAACTCTCTTTCCTCTGTCCACTAATCTTCCTCTCCCAGTCTCATCCTCAGGCTGTCATTTGACCACTTGGTCTACCATTGCCACCATTAGCCTAGCTTTACTTTTCTGCTTTTCATAATCTCTCCTAACATACACTCTCTGGGCTCCCTATAGCAAATTCTTCAATCCTCCTTCATGCTAATCCTCACCTCCTCTTAACTTCTTTGTATCAGGCCAGGCTTTAGTGACAAAATTAATTTTTAACAATTCCTGACCAGCATCACTCTCAGGAACAATTCCTGAATATTGCTGCATGTGCTTACTAAGCCTCTGTAGCCAGACAGTAGATGATTCATCTTTTTGCTGCTTATTTTCAAATGCCTTCTCAAAATTCTGCCCCTTTGGCACCGCTTCCTTTATTCCTCTGATAACTAGCCTCCTGTAATCAAATATACTATTTCTCCCTTCAACCATATTTTGGTCCGAGCTAGGTCTTACTATGGGAAACTTCTGCTGCCAAGTACATCTCTCTGTATGTTCAGTGGGTTTCCTCTCTCCTAAATTCTTACTCCTGCAGTCTGTATCATTTGCCTTTCCTCTGGTGTGAATAAGCTCCCAAAAACAGACTGCATTTCATCCCAGGTATAGATACTTGGACCCAGAAACTGATCTAATTGTTCTGCCAATCCTAAGGGGTCGTCTGACATCTTACTCATTTCTCTCTTAAATTCTCAAACTTCACCACTTGTCAGTGGTGCATTAACCTGCCCCCACCTTGTGCCCCATGCATACACACCTCTCAAAAGGGAACCATTATCGGTGTTGGTTCCTCACATGGGGCACCAATTGATGGTGGACTCTCAACTGATGCAACTGTCATACTCTCATAAAAACTCTCATACCTTTCCCCTTATTGACAGTGGGCTTGAATGACTGATGCCAAAGATGGTGGCAAGCATCAGCCCTTTATTATCCTACAGTAAAACTTTCATACCTTCTCTCTGTAAAGTTCTCACAGCCAGCTCCATGCAACACTGACTCCTTCTCTCCTTCCTCCTTCTCTTCTTCCTACTTCTTCCACATGACTGGCCAACCCACATCCTTATTGGACATAGCTGCAACATTATTGGACACAGCTGCAACCTATTACAGGCAAGGCTGTTTCTGCTCTTTGGTAATTAGTACAGCTGGAACTCATCAGGGGCAAGATTGCCTACAGCACTATGTCTATCTCTTACAATCCATTGTCCCACAACTCCCCCTTTTTCTTTTAATTACAAAGTTGCAGCATCTCCAGAAAGACATGTTCAAGTAACTTGACATTATGACACATTCATATATTTCACTTAGACTAACAGCTATACAAATGTTTAGGCAACACATCACAGTAAAAACATAAACCTAAGAGTTTTCTTAAACGAATGCCAAGTTTACCATCTTCTGCAGGGCCCTTTGCAGAAGATAGCAAACACAGTACAGGCATCTTGTGTGTAATTTCCAATAACTCCCGAATATGTCTGTGAATTGACCTTGATTCATTCCCCAAATTCATACAGCACATATAACAATCTTCACACCTATGCCTATGGGATAATAACAAAAATTAACAGCTGCATGATTTTATGAAGTAACATGCAAAAAATTAAGCTAGCAGCTATGCATTCCCATCACCCAAACATTTTTGCTATTCATACACCAGTCCCAATATTCAGAGGTTAAGGGTACAGTCATAAGGGCTGGCTCTCGCACCTACAGCTGTACCTGCGCACGCATTCCCATTTCCCGACAGCCTCCAGGTGACAGCACTCGTCCCTGGTTATCAGCCTTGGAGCAGCATTGTTTGGCATAGTGTCCTGACCGGCCGCAGCGTACTCACAGCCTGACAACATGTTGCTTGCTGTTCCCCCAGCACTGAATAGCCACGAGGCTGGTTGGGGTAATTTCGCTTGAAATTCTCTCCTTGACCATATCAAAAACAACTCTTGGAAACTTGCATAACTGCAGAAACTTGCTTTGCAAGCTGCTCCACCTGACAGTTTGTCAAAACAGGCTCAGGTTGTGGAAGAGGTATGCCAGCAGCTTCTGCCTGTGGGGAGCCGGTTCATCCATCAGCAACCTCTGTGCAGCCCCCACCACAGCGCCCTGCTGGCTGCAGAGCGCAGCCAGGAGCCGCTTGATGATGCAAGCACAGCTCCACCAGCTCTCCCCAGAGCCCAGCGGCACCAGCTCCATCTGCGGTGGCAGTGTTTGGAAGCAGCTCTCAGTCAGCTCTGGGCTGCCCTTGTAGAGATAGAGGCGGCTGCCTACCAAGGGAAGCTGCAGCAGCCAGCAGCCCTTCCTCAACAACCTGCACAGGCTCCTGGCCGCCACTCCAAACCTCTGCAGGCCACACCTGCACAGGCGGAAGGGCCACAATGGCTCCACCATGGCCAGGCCAGTGCCGCTTCCCAAGACACTGGACTGTCATCATCGATATCTGGGGGAATTCCAGGCAATACTGACAGGATAGAACTCCTCACAGAAGGAGCAGTCAGGAAAGGAGGAGGAGACATAGGGGACATGGCCACAGTGGGGGGGTCAGCTGCTGGAATGGTGGCTGCAGCCAGGACTGGGGGAGCAGCAGCAGCAACAACAATAGCAATGAGTCCCAAACTAAACGCCATGTCATAAGTAACCCTGTAGCAATTTCATCCTCCCTCATAGCTGCCTCCCACAACGCATCCCTTATTATCTAAAAGTTCTCATACCCTTCCCATTATTGATGCAGAGATCAAATGATTGACCAAAGATGGTGGAAAGCATCAGCCCTTTATTATCCTACAGTAAAACTTTCATACCTTCTCTCTATAAACTTGTCATGGGCAGGTCCATGCAGCACTGACTCTGTGACTCCATCCTACTGACTCCTTCCTGTGGGAAGCCCTGGGCAGGCGCTGTCAGGGTGATGGTCCTCCTGAGAGTGATCCCCTCCCGGTCCAGACAACCAGGTCCCTCAGCCCACCTTGCACTCAGGCCCAGATGTAGCAAAGCACACACGACCAGAAGCTGAAGGAGGGCTCTTGACACGAAGGATCCAACTGGGCTTTAGTGAAGGAACAGCAAAGGATCCAGGGAAGGTAGGGACGAGTGAGGTGAAAGGCAGGGCAGGCAAGAAGGTCCACAGCCAAAGGGTTTCAGGGTCCTCTCAGCCCCCCTCAGCAGGGGAGGGGATTGGGTATATAACCGGGGAAGGGTAGGAGGGGTTAGGGTACAAACAAGCCAATAGGGTTGGGGGAAAGGGGAGGAGCTAGGATAAGGTGACACAACAGCAACCAATGGGGAAAGGAGAGGGGAGTGGCTTGAGGCAGAGGCCAATGAGTATACAAGGGACACAGAACTTTCTAGAACAGAAGAGTTACACATCATTTGAGTGGCAGGGCTGTTTTACATAGAAGAAGCAGAGGGCTCTGGGTAAAATCCAAGTCCCTCACCCTGAACTACATGGTAGAGTCTTCCCAAGGCATCCCTGCCTCAGTATGAGGCCCATGACCTCTCACTTCTCCCCCCTTCCTTCTTCTTCCACATGACCAGTCAGCCCACTCTTTTATAACACACACACATCCTTATTGGACATAGCTGTGACCTATGCAGGGCAAGGCTGTTTGCACTCTTTGGTAATTAGTGCAGCTGGAACTCATCAGGGCAAGATTGCCTGCAGCACTATCTGTATTCATTCTCCCACAAACCATCAGGGTTCCTTTACTAGAAATGGGGGTCATATCTGAAAATGGAAGTGGCAAGTTTTGAATATTCCTTCTTAATTGCTCTAATTCAGTAGACCGAGTTCTCTGTATCATTTAAATCAAAGGAGCATGAGATCTGACATCTCATTTCCTCCATGTGATCAGTCCTCCCTCCCCGCCATCAGCCTCCCCTTCTAAAGCTATGGCCTTCAGTTCTCCATCTGGTGCATAGGGAGGGAGTGAATGATTTAAAGGGTCCCACTTGTCTCTTTTTCTCTCCTCCTTACTCTCCTTAAGATTCCTAGCCACAAAGAGAGAACAGCTCCCTTTCCAACAGGAGGCAGTAATCACATTTGTCCCGATTGCAAGGTCTCTTGGCATTCATATACTAATTTAAAGCCTTACAAATTCCTCTGATGACCCCTGTTTTGGTCAATGGGTCGGACCTAACAGGTCCCCTAGTCCACTCAAACATACTGTACTGTATCATTTTCTTTTTATCTTTTCCTTGGCTGCAAGACACATCATTTGCCCCCAGCTCCTGAACATTCTCCTCAAACAACTGCCAGGAGGTATGCTCGGACTGAAGCCTTTTGACATCCTCTCTTTTCATTGCACTTACTAGGCTTATTTCCCATCTCTTAAGATCCTGCAGGACACCTTCCATCTGGACAGCTGGTTAGAGTCATAGGTACAACCAGAATTTGGGGTAATTTGAACATGACAGGCTAGTCCATCTTCAGATTGCCTGAAAGGATTCAGTTTTATTCTTTGGATCTGATTTGACAGAGATGGGGTACAGGAAAGCCAGAGATACAGGCCTGCCCATTGGTCCCTGTCATTGTTTATCTGACAGAGGGGGTAACCTTTCATCCCATCCAGATTTCTGAGCTTTCAGAAAAAGTTTTAACAGACTATTTGCACACTCCACCACCACATTTCCCTCGGGACAGTGTATGAAAAACCCACTCAATACACTTGTTTCTGACCCAAACCAATACCAGGACACTGGTGACATGTTATCTGTTATCGCTTTGTATATTATCTGAAACAGATGAAAAAGAGACCCCATTGCAGAGTCCTGACACAGCAGCTTTGACACTGGCGTGTTTTGGCAGCCAGGTAGAGCTGAGGTAGCGCTTCCCCTTCGGTCAGTGTGTGCTGACACATTCTCAGGGTCTTGAGAGCCCATGGACGGACACCTAACAGGCTGAGTGGCAGCTGCAGCCTCAGAAACCTTCTTGCCCACCACAACAGAAGATCAAAGAGAACCCCCTGAAATCAGGGAGATTCAGAAGAGGGGAAGGAACTTTGGATGAGGGCCAAACCCACTCCACAGCTGAGCTGGGCCAGGAAGATGCCAGCGGAGCGCCTGACTCTCAGCAGAAGCCGGACAGCACTGCTGACAGCCTCTTTAAAGCTGTCTTTGAGCAGCTGACTGCAGCAGAAGCCCAGAAGCTCCAAGAGCTGGTTGAGACTGTTGTGCACGAAGTCTTTGGGAGGCTCAGGGTTAAGGAGGGCTGCCAGGAGGATCAGAGGAATAGTTTTTGGCAGCTGTGTGAGAACATAGACACCTCTAGACCATCATCAAGAAATGGAACTGGTGGCCAAGGAGCTTATAGCGACAGTGTTGGAGATATTTCGGGGACCGTGTGGAGACCAAAGCTTCTGAGCCAGGGTGGGCAGCCAGGCAGAAGGAGCAGCCTGTTGATGGAGGAGCCACCCAAGCAGACAAATCCAAGGAAGCTGAAACATGCAGAGAACGTATACATGCTTGCCTTGATGATCTCACCATCCAAGTTGTTAAGGAATGTTCGCGGCCTCTTGAAATCCTTGCTAGCTTCTCAGTTTGGAGGAGACTCCAGCAGTGAGTACACCGAAATCCTGACGCTTCCCAAGGGTAAGGTGTCCAACAGACAGATGGAACCAGCAATCTCTGGAGCCACAATATTTTAGAGCCTGCATATTCCTTGGTTGTGGTTTCAGTCCATTCTTATTATAACCTTCAGGTTTTGGGCCTTGGTCCACACTGTCTTCAGATGGTGAGTGCTGATAGTTGGCATATCTGTAGCAGGTGTCCTCATCATATGTTCATTGGATGTTATCCCATTCAAGCAGGCATTCTAACACAAGTATACTTATATAAGCTATTTCACTACTATGTCTAAGCTTAATTAAGAACAGAAATAAAAACTGTATTTTTATGTGAGAAATGACTGCTCATTTTAAAAATTTTAAAATATTTATTAAACCTTAACAAAAAATGCAACAAAAGGGCTAAATAAGGAAAAACAGGCCTGGGAGCCCCGCCCCATGGCTGCCTACCACGTGGCTCATTATCAAAATGGCTGCTCTACTTTTATACCTTTGGAGTTGCATCAGGTAACCCTAGCACCTCCCAAAGTCTGTCTGTTAACTCTTTGTTGCCATCCATTGGTGGAGACTGCTTTCTTGCAACTTGATTGGAGGTCAGGTGTTGCCATGCCTTGACTCTTAGTAACAAGCCGGCCCTCCCCCTAAATGTTCTGACCACCAAGGCCATTATGGGGGACATATTACAATAACATCACCACACGTCTTAACATACACATAACATTTATCTCGTAATTGTGAGGGCCAGCTATTACATTACTTATCTATAACAAACCCCTCTTTTCCTTTTCTGTAAGTCATTTGGCTTGAACAATTAACTCTCATTTTTGATTCTGATAATCTACCCTTACTTTTCAAAAAAAAAATTTTTACTAGCATCTGTTGGTGGTGATGGTGAGAATAGTGGGAACAGGAGGAGGGGAAAGGAAAGGAAAGGAAAGGAAAGGAAAGGAAAGGAAAGGAAAGGAAAGGAAAGGAAAGGAAAGGAAAGGAAAGGAAAGGAAAGGAAAGGAAAGGAAAGGAAAGGAAAGGAAAGGAAAGGAAAGGAAAGGAAAGGAAAGGAAAGGAAAGGAAAGGAAAGGAAAAATAAAGAAGCTTTGCCTTCTTCTTGGAAAATAAATCATTAGCTTACACTCTCAGAACACCAGTGGAAGCAGCTCATGTGACATGGCGTTCATGCGGCTTTATGCCAATGGGAAAGCAGGGAAATCTGTGCACCCCAGCTCCCCTTCTCGTCACAGTAGCACAAGCACCTGCTGAGCTGTCCCACTGGGTGCCACTGCTGCTGGAACTCCTGAATTGCTGCCGGCAGCCCTGTACAGGTGAGCCCACAGTACTGGGGTCCCTACTAAGAGGTGCCGAATGCCTGTTGGGCCACCCGCAACCACGTTCCTGTGCCTCTAAGCTGCCACCCACTCTCCCTTCCTAATGCCTTTTGGCTTGTTAGCATGAGGCGACTGCTGAAAAGCTGGCCACATGGTGCCATGGCTTTTTATGCTGGTGGATATTACAGGGAAGCTGCTGCAGTTTGGGTGCCCCCGGGTCAGCCCTGTTCCTCAGAAGCATCGTGCATGAACTGTGTCCTGTGCCGCTGCCACCCCCAGCTGGTGCTCTGCAGCAGTGCCTTCTCTGATCCCCGCTCCACAGCAGCGCCTGCTCCAGTCCCTGCTCGCTGCAGTGCTGGCTCCGCTCTGGCAAGCGCCACTGCAAGCTGGCACAGCCCTGCACTCTGCTGCGCCTGCTGTGCCCTGGTGCAAGCAGCCACTGAAAGCTACCTACACAGGACCTCAAGACCCTCACACAACAGAGACAGTTCTTGACCCCTGGCAACCCTGAGCACAAAGGCCTTCATTGCATGTTGGTCCCATCATCCATGGCTCCTGCTGCTAGCGGCCCTGAGCCTCTAAACTCCCTTGGTCCACGAGTGCAGCCCATGCCACCAGCAGCACTGCACCAGCAGACTGGCTCTGGGCTCCAGTGCTTCTGATTGCCACGGTCACCCTCAGCCAGGTGGGAACTGCTGAAAGTCACCGCGCCGGGCACCTCCAGCCCACTACCACCCATGCGGGCCTGCGTGGTCCCTGGCTTGGAAGCCCTGCGCATTCAGTGAAAGCCATCCCTGTCGCCACTGGCAGCCCTCCCGCTGCTCACGGCCCTCCATTGCTGCTGGGCACCATCACCCACGTGGCACCCTGATCCCGTGGCTCCACATCAGCAGGTTCCACAGGGAAGGCACACCCCGCACCTCGGCATGGGGACACCCACACCATGGCCAGTCTCCAACCACCAGCAGCACCACATGTAATCTCGGCACCGGGCCGCTGCTGGCCCCCCCATCCCCACTGGGTCAGCACATACCAGGAACTTCCTGTGCTCAGCGTGGCTCCAAACACAACTCTATGTAGACTCGCTTTTCCCCTCGGCTTCCTTTGTGCCAGGGGGTCAGGGAGACCCCGTCCACCTTCTCCCCCGCTCCTGGGCACTCCACCACAAGGTGAACCTGCTGGACTCCACCCCTTGGCGCCACCAAGTCACCGTGGCCAAGCACACGATGCTTTTCAGTTGTGGGAACTCAGCACATCCCTCCGGATGTCCAGAGTTGCCAAGGACCCTGTCGGGGGGCTCGGAGATCCTGGCATGCTGCCCAGAACACCTGGTGGCTTGATTTTGATCCTTCCAGCGAATTGCCAGCTTGGCATGGGAACGTGAAGGCCACACAGGTTTGAATGGTGTAATAACAGGGTGTTCACAGGGTGAAAATGTAGATTTTAGGATTTTTGGTATAGGGGTTATGGGGACAAAATGGAGGAATCAGGGCGTGTCTAGTCCTTCTTCTTTCTTCTTCTTGTTCTCCATTTTCTGCTGTGATGTTGGCACTTGGGGATTGGTTTAGAATAGAAGTGCACTGTCTAACATAGCTGATAGATATTAGGAATTAAAAGTAAATATGATATACGTAGTTTGTAGTATAAAAATACGACACCGCCTCGGGGCGGGAGAGAGTGCCTGGAACTGTCTTGCTGAGCTGACCTCGGCAGGGCAGGAGAAAATTTTTTATAGATAAGATAAAATAAACAACCTTGAGACCGAGAAATGAAGAGCCCTGACTCCTTCTTCAAGCGCCGGGCTGGGAAAAGAGACTTTCCAACTTTTCTCGGGGTCACTCTGAGCAGCGAGAGATCCCGACATTCAGTCACTGCCATTAGCAGTCACATCCCCTCTCACGCCTCAGCTGGCAAGCTCTGGAAGTTATTGCACTGACCACGCACCAGAAGCTCACCATGCTGAGCACACCACTGCTCTATGTGGATCAGCCATGCAGCCTCCCCCGCCGCCCGTGGGTTGGGAAAGCTGCCGTGACTACAGGCCTCGACAAGCGCCATCTCTACTGAACCGTGGTTTTCAGCATCACTCTAACACCCTCTAAATCCAGTGACCCTCAGTCTAATGTTTCCAGATGCTCTTGGGTCTCCGTAAGTCTAACATCTTTCTATCACATGCATCCCGCCAGCCACAGGGTCCTCCTTCTACAAGACCCCTGCTTTCATCTTCTATACATCCCACCTTAAATGTCTAACTGTCCACTTGTCCTTGAGCTCCAATGGACTCTCAGAATGGGTCCCATGTATGACTTGCCTGGAGCTGGCGTTTGTACATCCAGATTACAAACAATTTGGCCAGAATAATTAGAAGGATCTTCTAAGTTCCGTATCTTAAGCACAGTCCCAGAATTACATCACTCATGCTTCAAGCATACATGCACCAGGACTCACAATCTTCTAGATCTGAAGTTTTCAGGGTTTTTTTCTCCCCCCTTTACTTTTTTGTTGTTTAGTCCTCTGTTGTCACGGGTGCTGACCTACAATCACCGATGGTCACAGAACTCAACGGAGCTGTTGAACTTGTAGCAGGATGCACTTCTCCTTTGAGATCTCCTACAGCCGTGGAGACGAGGTGTTGATCTGAGACGACCCCCATTGTGAGAAAGAACTGCTCACTTCAAAAATTTTAAAGGGTTTATTAAACCTTAACAAGAAATACAACAAAAGGACTAAATAAGGAAAAACAGGCCTGGGAGCCCCGCCCCATGGCTGCCTACCACATGGCTCATTATCAAAATGGCTGCTCTACGTTTTATACCTTTGGTGTTGCATCAGGTAACCCTAACGCCTGCCAAAGTCTGTTGGTTAACTCTTCATTGCCATCCATTGGTGGAGACTGTGGGAGCTTGGCTTACCCATCCTGGAGACCAGGGAGCTCAGGTGGCCCTGGCAGCAGCATTGTGTGAGTGGTTGTCAGGAGGGGACCACATGGGCCAGCCTCAGTCACAGCCTGTGTTAGCAGTCACCAAGTGACATGTTACAGTGTCATGGCTCTGGCTGCTGGTGGGTGCAGTGTAACTGTAGGCACAAAGTTTGTGGTAATTAGGAATGGGGCTGCGGCCAAGCTTCATCCCTAATGGGCTCCAGCTGTGCAGGACGGGTAACCAGTATTGAAGGTAATGAGACATGGAGTGCTGAGGTGACCAATCACAAAAGGGTAGAGAGGGCACACAGGTGCAATGCATGTTAGATGAAGGATGTACAAGGTTGTACTGAGGAACAAAAAAGGGCTGATGCTTGAAGCCTTCTTTGGTGTCAGTTGTACCCCCTACAGCGACATGTAACATAATGTCTTAGGGTGACTTTATGATGCTGAATTGTATCCCCATTTGTCTATTTAGCCCAGAAATAAGTTTTGCACCTTTAAAACTAGATCTGAGAGTGAAGGGGGAAGAAGGAGAAGTGGTGGAATGTCTGAGGCAGTTGTATTCAAAAACATATAGATAAGAGCTTCAGCATTTCTTCTCACAAACTGTGTTGTGTGCAGCACAGACAGCAGTAGCTCTCCTTTGCTTTTTACTTGATTTTCTTAGCTGTTTTAGTTATTTCATTTGTTTATTTTATTTATTTTTTCTTAGCTGAGGCAGAGAAGTTCCCCAGACTGACTTTTCTTTTTCTTGGAGCTGATTGTCCCTGCTCTGGACTGAAAACCCAGAAAAACCCCTGGAGCTCACACCTGTGGCCCACCAGGGCCCAGGACGTGGCATTTTCCAGCGCAGGAGGGACTGATAAGAGACTGAGTGAGCCAAGCTGCACCCCGTGAAAAGGACTTTCTGAATTTGCCATCTCTTCAGAACAGTGAGAGGTTTTATTAATATTTTTCATTTCTTATGCTTGTGAATACTTTGCTTGTCATAAAGTTTTTTCCAGTTTCTCCAAGGAAATCTTTTCCTGAACCAGTAGGGGCCGCTTGAATCTGCTTTCTAGAGGGACCTCTTTGGAAGTTTCCTCCCAAATTTACCCTAAACCAGGACACATGCAGAGGCTTGGCTGAGGTAACTGAGTGATGCTGTGAGGCACAGCCCCAGTGCAGTGCAGCTTCACTCCAGGCTCTTGCACAGCATCACTGTGGGTGGCCTCAAGATGAACAGACCAGCATCAGGATGTGCAGCTCTGTGCTGAGACAGATGAGGAACTGAAAGTGCCCTCTGAAACTGTCACACTCATCCTCAGGTCTTTATCCTCTCCTCTGTTGTGAAGGAAATGATCAGCATTACATTTGAATCTTTCCTTGCTAGTGCTCTGCCCTACCTACCCTTGTCCCAGTCTCTCCTGTGTGCCACTATTCCCAGAGGAACCTTGGCTTCCTCCTGCCCTGGTTGCTCCATCGTGTGGCATCAGTCATACAGCTGTGCCACAACAGCTGCATGGCTCAGCTCTGGGTCAGGCTGGCTGGCTCCATCAGCTTTGGTCAGTCCTTGGAGCAGGCTGGCACGTTATCATCCACTAGTCAAGCAATGCCTAAAGCAATGCCCAGAGGCATTGCCCACAGAAAGCCCAGGCAGGTGGTTGTGTCAGAACACTCAGCACCTCCTGAGGGTTGCACATGAAAGGACAGCAGAGCGGGGGGACAAGGAAAGGGCCCACTTGCATCTCCCACATGGAGAGGACAGGACAGCAGCATTCCCCTTCAGAGACCTTTGAGAAGCTGCAGGTATGAGAAGCCAGGCTGTGCAGATCCCAGCTGAATGGATAAACACAGCTGTGTAAGGATGAGCAGGGCTGCTGGGTGCCCCTGGGGAGAAGTTACTCACCTTAATTTCCAACTCACTGGGAGCCAAGGGCAGAGTGGAAGAACAGAGAACAGCAAAGAACTGTCTGGAAAAGAGTAAGAGGAGAGATCCTGGGAGTGGTCAAACCTCAAAGACAGTATCACATGGGAAGCAGCCGAGTGAAGGACGTGGGATGCTGGTGGATGAGAAGGTGGACGTGTCCTGGCCATGTGTGCTGGCACCAGAGTCCCCTCCGTGCCCTGGGCTGATCCCACAGTGTGGGCAGCAGGAGTGGGGGGGGATTCTGCCCCACCGAGGGGAGACCCCACCTGCAGAGCTGCCTGCAGCCCTGGGGCCCAGCCCAGGACAGATGTGGAGCTGCTGGAGCACATCTGCATCTCCCTTAGCACCTCCCAGGGGCTGACCTGGGGCCACTGGTCTGAGGCCCCATCAGCTGCAGCACCCATCCTGCAGGGAGCTGAATGGGAGAGGACCCTCCCAGGGACTGGAGTTTAAATATCATGAGGCTGGTGCAAGGGGCAACATCCACAGCTGCTCCAGCTGCCAGGACCAGCAGGGCAGCTGTTCTCACCTACTCTGCTGGGAGCTGTGCTCCAGCTGGCTTCCAGCATCTTCCTGCAGCGCTCTGTTGGACCTGTCCCTCACACCAGCTCCTTTCCTGGGTAGAGGATTCCCTGCAGGGGTAGGACAGGAACAGCACAGTGAGCTGCAACTCAGACAAGCCCTACATTTTTTCAGTGCCCAAACTCTTTTCTGCTGGGCGGTGCAAAGGAAGAAGAGTGAGCTGAGGAGCAGGGAGACACTGACCAGCCCAAGGTCCATCAGCCCTGCCTTTGGCTGGAGAAAAGTCTGATGGAGGGCTCAGGATAAGCCATGATCTCCTGCACTGCTCAAAGCTTCCCTTAAAAACAAACTTTACAAATGCCTCCACCTCAAGTTTTTGTTCCCAGATGAGGAAGTTTAATCAAAGGACAAGAGACTCTACACAGGTAGGGCAAGGACAACCATGTTTCCTGTCACTATCCAGTGCTCTGTTCTCTAAACCAATCTTCCCCCTTTGTCCCAGCCCCTCATCCCAACCAGCTGCTCTTTTAACCAGCTCAGAAGCCTGGGCAGGTACACACACACACCAGTGAACATGGGGAACACATATCACATTTGATGTACCAGAGACATTAACACAGACAAATGAGATGGGAACAGAACATTCCTACAAGACACAACTTGAATTTATGTTTATTTTATATATATATTTATATATATATATATACCTTTGTATAGATTAAACTGGGGGGGATTTTATCATATACATTTTTTGGTATAATACATGAGAAACAGGGACAGGAACATAGCAAATATAAATCAGTACATTCCTTCAGTGAACTCCTTGACACAGTGAGAGTGAAAAATTGCATGCAACGGGGAGACAGAGAAGGGAAATCAATTTTATTAGAAAAAAAAAGAAACAAGATAATCTAGGTACAACTGTCAACAGAGGAGCAGCACTATAGATGGCAAACCTGTATAAATTAAAAGAAAATTCCACTCTGACATCTACTATGCTTTAAAGTGCAATGAAGCCTGATTTATTTACCTACAGAATACAGGAAAGTTTCCCCCTCTCCCCATTCCAATCTATCCCTAAAAAACAAACAAACAAACAAACCCAAACAAACAAACCAATAAAATAAATCTAAAGGATATACATTATCCACAGTCCTATAGAGACGCCTACATCTACTCAGTAGCACCAAGAATCTGATATGGGTATAATTAAAATCAATTAAAACTGGGAGCAATGGTAACATCTGTTAGCTGCTTCTGCAGACCTCCTGCCCTTTGTGAGTGCCTGGGGAGAGGTGCCTCTCCCTGTGCTGGGTGACAGCGGCCCAGCGGGTCTGGCAGCAGCAGAGCACACACAGCACAGCGAGAGCAGCGCGGGGACAGAGGGACACGGGGACAGAGGGACAGGCCCCAGCGGGGTCTGCAGGGCTGGCTGGGGGTGTCACACACCTGGGCGGGCGCCTGGGGGAGCGGGACTGACCTACACAGGGGGAGGGGTGTGCGAGTCCAACACGCGCCACGAGCCGCTTTGGTGACAGGGAGGGAGGGAGGGAGGGAGGGAGAGGAGGGGTCAGCACAGCCCCCCTCTCGTGAGCCTCTGGCTGTGTTGTCCTCCGAGGCCAGGGGCCTCTGTGCCACAGTTCATCTGTCTCCACATGCCAACTCTCAGCAGCCCTCAGAAGCCAAATGTCTCCTGGGAAGCATAGACCATGTAGAGGAAGCCATCCTCGTCCTTCTCCTGCTCGTAGATCTCCGAGATGGGGGTGGACACGCTGACCATGCTGTGCTGGTTCACCAGCAGGAAGAAGGCCTGGGTGGGGTTCAGCTGCAAGCGGCGCCTGTGGGGGCAAGGGCAGGAGGGGCTGGGTCAGGGTGGGTGCCCTCACTGCCAGCTCCTCCTCCCCAGCAATGCTGTTCCCTTGGGGCCAGGCCGGCACAGCCAGGGCCTCCTCAGGACCTGCTCCCACCACCCAGGACACGGCATCCATGAGTCCAGCTGAGCTGCCCAAGGCTCCAAGGCCTCCTGAGCCAGGATTCTGCAAAGCCCTCTTACTCCAAGGGCTACTGGCAAGGCCAAAGCAGAGGGGCCTCTTCCCTCTGAGCTGAAGAATAAAAAGAGGGGATGGGACCCCTTCATTGCTCATGAGTGGCCCCTTGAGGGAGAGACCCCAGCCCTTCACAAGGTGCTCAGGACCTGCCCTCCCCTGCCCCCCACAACAGCCTGTACCACACCCAAGGATGCTGGGGCTGCCACGTCCCCATCCCTGCCCTCAGCAGCTGCCTCTGCCTCACCCCAGCACCCTGCAGTGAGTGGCCTGTGGGTGAGGACAGGCTCTCAACATGCCAGCTGAGACCACCCCACTCACCGGATTATTTTGACCAATTCACTCATGTTGACATGGTCTGGGACAAGGAACTTGGTCTTATCCAGCACTGGCAGCTGTTTCTCCCCTTTGTAGCGTTCAATGATGACCTGGGGAAGAGTCAAGGGCAGGATTAGTCATGTTCGTAGTGCCCCACACGCTGGTCCCAAGGTCAGATACAAATCCAACTAGCATGGGTAGAAAAGCTGAGGTACAGCCTCACTTTGCTTCACCCTCACAGGAAACAAAACAAAAAAAGGAATGAGCAGTGAGCACCAGGCTGGCTGCAGATGGCTCTTCATCCATCACCTGAGCCTGAGCCAGGCAGTGAACAGTGGCCAGAACAATGAACTAAAGCACCAAGTGCTCTGCCTGGCTGGGAAACAGTGGGCACCACTGGACTGATACAGATTCTTGTCCTCTGGCATGCAGGACATCTGAAGAGGAATGAAGTGTTTTAATATTCACTTTCTGACTGACCAAACCCACAGGTTTCGCTGGCTTGAGGTACAGACAGCTCATGATGCAGTTTCCTTCCTGCTGCCATTCAGCATCCCTCTGCCTGCTCAGGAACAGCTGTGGATATTCCCAAGCAAGCAGTTTTCACAAGTCCCAGTGATGCCACTCAGGCATTCCCTCAGGAAGGGGGTGTTTGGATCTCACCAGTCCCACTCATGTGAACAGCCAGACAGACTCTGAGAAGGATCAGAAACCAGGGCCACCCCAGCTGTGCACTGAGCTTCCCAGGCACTCCTGCATGGTGTCACCATGGGGACAACCCAGCCCATCCTCCTCTCTGCCAGACATCTTGCTTGGAAAAGTTCTAACCATCCCTACATTCTGAAATGGCTGAATGATGATATCTGATCCATTTTCCTGCTATTATAGTTAATGATTTTCTTCTGTGAAGCTGTTTGCTGACAGCTACAGTTGCTGTTCCAAACCAGCCTGGAAAGGTACCTTTGTACTCTGAGAAACAAAGTGGCAGGAAGTTAAAATAGGGAATGTACTTCTAAGAAAAATGAAAATAAGTGAAGAATGTACAGCTTAGTATATTCCCATTGCAGTGATTCTCTCTCACATCTCTCCAGCAACCTGCTGGTTTCCTCACAGAGACACTCTTGGATATTCATCAGCCCATTATCCTCTCCCACCTGAGACTGAACAGTATTTTTCACTATAAGGCAAGGAGTTGCCAGAATTTATTTTCCCAGGTCCTTTCCAAAAACACTCAAGAACTGCAAATGGCTTTTGGCAGCAGAGGGACGGAGCAGGGTGCAGAGAGGAGGATCCCCAGGAGATGGCTCTGCGGAGCCAGAAGGACCAGGGAGCCTCTGGGAACACGGATTTCCCTTCCCTCTGATCCCCTGTTGGCACCTCAAACTCTGCAGCAGCAGCAGCAGTGGAACTCGTGCCAGGCTCCCCCAGAGGTGGATCAGACACCCCGGCTGGAACAGTGCGGAGTCCCCGGGGAGCTGGGGATGGCTGAGGAGCCCCCCAGGCTGCTCTGACAGGGCCGGGCTGCAGGCACTAACCAGAGAGGGGGCTGAGATGCCTTGCTGGGGGCTCTGCACCAAAACAGCCTCTGCAGAGCCCACCCTTGTTGGGGTCTCTCGCTGCTCAGAGTGACCCCGAGAAAAGTTGGAAAGTCTCTTTTCCCAGCCCAGCGCTTGAAGAAGGAGTCGGAACTCTTCATTTCTCGGTCTCAAGGTTGTTTATTGTATCTTATCTATAAAAAATTTTCTCCTGCCCTGCCGAGGTCCATCCAGCAGGACAGTTCCAGGCACTCTGCCTGCCCCCAGGGCTGTGTTATGTCTTTATACTAAAAACTACGTGTACAATGTTTACAATTACTTCCCAACACCTATCACCTATGTTAGACAGTGAGCTTCTACTCTAAGCCAATCTGTAAGTGCCAACATCACAGCAGAAGATGGAGGCCAAGAAGAAGAAGGAGAAAGACTGGACACACCCAGTTCCCTCCATCTTGCCTTCTGAACCCCCATTCCAGCAACCCCAAAATCTACTTTTTCACTCTGTGATAACTTCACTATTATTCTTAAACTGCCATGGCATGCAGATCTTCATCTAAGGTTGGTAATTTGCTCCACGGGTCATAATCAAACCCACAGGTGTTTTGGGCTCTGTGCCAGGGCTTCTGAGCCCCCTGGCAGGGGTCCTGGACAGCCAGAGGGATGTCCTGGGTTCCCACACACCCTGGACAAATCTCACCCAAGGGGAGCCCAACACCCAGGCTAGCAGCATGTGAACAACCAGGCAGCCCTCGTGGGCAAAGGAGTACCTGATTAAAGAACCACTTCCTGCAAGCAACTAAATCATGCATTGGGACATCCCCCACCAAGCTGTTAACAGCCCTCCATCCCTCCAAGGAGGGCACAGGGAGGACAAGATGAGCAGAACCATCCTACAGCATTTAACCTGAATCTTGCAAGGACAGGTGAGTGCTTTGGCTGTGGGGAGAGGAGTCCTGAGGGGCTGAGCACTCCCAACACCACAGACAGGGATGCTGCTGGGAAACACACAGGCAGCAGTGGCCCCTCAGCTTTTTGGTTTGCACGGAGAAGCAGCTACACAGCAGCTGTTTGTGCATCCACCTTCACCTGCAGAGAGGGCCCTGCACACCTGGATGATGCCTCAGCTCTCACAGGAGCAGGACCAGAGGCCGGTGTCTCATTACCAGCCAGTTCCATCCCAAGAGGAACCACCTTTAGATTAATCCAAGAACGGGATGCAGCGGCTGTCCTGGCTCTTGGAGCAGCAGCTGCCTTGTGCCCTGAGCAGACACAGAGCCTCTCATGTAGAACAACTCCAAGAGTTTCTGTTCCCAGAACATGAGCTGCTATTTGGGTAACCCAGCTATGAGAACAGGTGGCCAATGGACAAAACGTTCTTGTCTAGCCCTGGAGGGAAAAGCATGATCAGATGCTAAAGTTACATCCCTGTGGCCCCAGAGAGGGTGTGCACAGCCACCTCCCAGCCCATATCCTCTTCCAAGCTGCTGCCTTGAGCCAGGGCTTCCTCAGCAAGGGACACCTGCTCTTGCAGAGGGAACCACCACAGATCTCTGCAGAAATCATGAGAGGGCACAGGTGGGGAGGGGAAACAGGGCAGAGCCTGAAGTCCTGGTCCTGCTGCAAAGGAGCTTGGACAGTGTTTATGAATACAGCCTTTGTCTGGAGAGATGGACAGGGAGTCTGGTAGGGAATATGGCCACATGTGGTGGTCAACAGAGGCAAGGTCCAACCAGGAGTGAGGCTGGGAATGTATTCCCAACAGGCACAGAGGCTCAAACGTGTGTATGCAACACCTCCCTGACATCCACAGCCAGGCACACACTGACACAGACACACACAGACCTCACACGAGCACTGCCTGCACCAGCCTCACCCTGTCCCCCTCAGGCAGAGCAGGGTGCAGGTGCTTTAGTGGCAGCAGACACAGCAGCCCTCACTCAAAAAGGTGCTCTGGTGTTGATCCATCCAGAGTCATGTCAGTGCTGGACACTGGATCTGCAGCTCCCCAGAAGAGTGCTCCCAGGAGCCCAGAGAAGGTTGTCCCTTCCTCTGAGTCCATAATTTGGGTTTCCATCCACCCCTGTGCCAGGGCAGGGCATTATGTGGGATCTCCCAGCTGCCACTGTCTCTCCATGCTCCTCTGGGGGTGCCCAGATGAGCCCAAGAGATCCCAAACACCGCCTCAGCCCTCCCTGCCCTCACCCCCTGACTCACCAGGCCGGCCTGAATTTACAATTGCAGGGCTTTGGGAAGGGGTTTGCTCCCATTGCTGTCCAGCACCAGCTGCTCCCCAGCAATTTCAGACTCTCTGAGGGTTCAACCATGTCCAGAAAGGTCCCTGGGGCTGAGAGCAGGCAGGGACAGTGCGGGGGACACAGGCTCCCTGTCCTCTAACAGGACAGAAGATGATTTTGAAAACATATTGTGGCTGTGGATGGGGGTCCCAGTGAAAAGGCTGAAGTTCTCTGCTTGCTCTGACTGTCCAAGGAGGAACTGCCCTGCGAGAGCAGCTGGAGATTTCTTCCCAGCAGAGCTGAGCGTGAGCAGCCCCTGCTGCCAACACAACCATCTCACCTTCCCTGCAGGTGTGCCTGTGGTCAGCAGCTCCTGCCAGAGCAGGCAGCTCTGGGCACTGCAGAGACAGCCCAGGAGCCCCTGGCATGGACAGGGGGCCTGGCTGCTCCTGTCCTTGCTGCACGTGCCAGGGGGGCAGCCTGGGATGTGCCTTCCGTGAAACAGAAGCAAAGAACTCCACGTCAGTCCCTTCCTCAGCTTTCCCTGCAAGTTCACTCATGCAAACAGGAGAGATGAGCTCTTCCCTGGGCACACAGCCAGGCCATGCCCTCTCAAATCCTCCTGGCCCCCTCTCAAAGCCAAAGGGACTTGCCCAAGGACTCTGGCTGGAAACTGGAGATGCAGGAGGGCAGCAGGTGCTGCACAGCTTTGCTGTGGCTTCTGTCAGCAGTAAGGGTGTGACCTTGGATCTCCCTCACTCCCCTGGGCTGGGGGCTCAAACCCCTCTGCTGATTCCAAGTGCCTCTCCAGGGAAGCCAAGCACTTGGAAAACACAGCTCCTGTCTGTCACGGATGACCAAGATCTTCCCACAGCTGAGGAGGCTGCAGTGCTTGGACCATGGCAGTGCCCACACCACCCTGCTGCACCAGGCTCTGATCACTGCCCTGAAACCTGCCCTGGGAGAGGAGACACACAGCACCAAGCTGGTGTTGGGCTCTGAAGGGACCAGGCCCTTAGAGACAGCAGTGACACAAACACAGCTGGGCCCCACAGGCCTTCATGACCCTTCTCACCACCTGATTCTTTTACCCCTCCAGCAAAACTTGCATTCTGGTGTTGACCCCAACACAAAGAGCCCTCCGGCCATGGGAGCTCTCCCACCATGTCTCGTAATGCCACAGAACTCTGCCTGTGGATGCTCAGCTCTGGCTCCTTCTGTCCATTCCCCACGCAACACACATTTGTATGCAGGCACCTGATACATGCACATGTGTGCATTTTATGTACAACTTATTTCTAGCCTGGCCTTACAGCCAGAGCCTGAATGCACTGCAGTTAGCTCTGCCACAGCTCTGGAGAAATGCAGAGCCAGTCTAATGCCACTAAAACCACGTTAAAAGCTGAGGTCAGTCAATGTGCTGATGACCTGGAGCACTGGCCCAGGGTGCTGCGAGGGGCAGCCCTGCCCTGCTGAGCTGGAAACACGTGAACATCACATCAACACCACAGTGCTGGTGGGAGGAGAGGAGAGGAGAAGAAAGAATTCTTCTGGCTAGAAAACACTGTGCTAAAAACAAAACAAGAGCGAGGCAGAAGTGGACTGAGATGGGCCAAGAGCAGTTTGAGACACTCAGTCTTGATAGTCTACAATTTTAAGACAAGGTTGATGTTCATCCAGCACTGAGAGGGAGCTGAGCTAGGAATCCTGTCTTTTTGGTCACAGATGCTGTGATACAGCAAATAGTAAGCTGAGCAAGCCCCAGGTACATAATTTCATTGAATCATGGAATGGTTTGGGTTGGAAGGGACCTTAAAGGTGAGCAGGGACACCTGCCACTAGACCAGGCTGCTCCAAGCCCTGTCCAACCTGGTGTTGGACACGTCTAGGAACAGGATGTTCCTCTAAGTTCTCCATCTTCTCAGGAAGAGAAGCAGATACTCAGCTAGGAACTCAAAAGCAGACTCACAGCCAAAGAGCAACTCAGCATATCAGGTGTGACATGGGCAGGAAGAACTGGCTCCGTGTCTCACCTGTGCCTGTCAACCACAGGTGCTGGGACAGCACAGAATGGGTCTGAATGATCCTAAAAGAGACTCTGTGCTTTCAGTGCAGTGAAGATCAGCCCATACACCTTTCTCTGCGCAGAGAAATCCTTACCACGTTATCCAGGACAAATCAGGTAGCTACTACAGCCAAAACAAAAGCCATTTCGGAGTTTTCTCCTACTGCACTCACTTGGAAATAGATTTGAGATGAAATCAGTCCCCTGCCTCCAGGGCAGCAAGGAGCTTTGGAGCTGTGCTTTGCACTGCAGAGAGCACGGCTGCTGTTGGGCAGCTGGCACACAAGAGGCACTGGAGGCTCATGGGACCATCCCGTGTTGATTCCAGGGAGCAAAGCTTTGCAAGCTCCATGGAGGCCACCCAGGAGCACAGAGGGGTCCTGAGAACAAAGCCTGAGATAAGAGTGAGAACAGTACACTTACTGGGATCTTGTTTGGATGCTGCTCTCGGATCTGCTGCACTTCTTTACAACGATCCGCTGGAGGGAAAGAAGTGAAGAAATCAAGTTAGAAACAGCTGTGTGTGGTAGGGCAGGCAGAACTGAGGGACCCACCCTGCAAGCCACAGCCTCAGCCAGAGAGAGGGACAGTTCCCAAGGAATGCACAATCTGCTCCCCAGGCCTTTTCTGAGCATGGTGTGCCAGGTGTCAGCTCCAGTGACCAACCCTTCATGGGCTTCTATTGCCCCAGCCACGCCCAGGCTGGGACACTGCCTGCTAAAGCTGGGCAGCACACCTGGAATCAGGAGAGTGAAAGGAGACCATAAAGCTAACAAAATTAACTGAAATCCACCGTAAGCCCATGCAGCTGCTGGCAGTGGGTGCAGCAGCAGCACAGCTTTGGGGGCTGTGCTCTGCAAGTTCAGGCTCCTTGTGTCTCCTGGATGCTTCCCCCAGGGAGACAGTTCTCCAGCTGGGGCTGGGTTTTAGCCATCTCCTCCTGCCTGTTGCTCACTTCCAAGCACTCTCTGGCACAGAGCCTGGCTCCACAAGAGCTGCACCAAGCCAAGGAGGACTCCTGCCCTAGCACAGATCTGTGGAGCAGCTACAACAGCTCTTGGCCTGACATTTCCAGGCCTGGAGGCAGGAAGAAAACCTTAAGCAAGGAGATGACCCACAGGCAGAAACACTTTTCCTGCAGTTGTTCTCACACTTTCTATTTCTATTCCATTTTCCTGCAGAGTTTATTGACACACACAACAGGCAGCAAAGCTTGTGCACTCTTCCAGTTGACAGGAGAATTCCCACACCCCTCACTGCTTTACCAGAGGGCTCTCCTCTTTCCACAACCCAGAGCAGCAGAGAGCAGAGAAGAAGCAGTACCAGGGTATGCTCTCTGTGCCTGCTCTTCCTGGGACAGCACAGACCTGCCCTGCTCCTGGCACTGCCACTGCTCTGGGAATTGCTTCACAGCCTGCATCTGAAATGCCCAGAAACCAAGCCAGGGGGCGAGGGTCAGTGAGTAAGCACTGCCTGTGGGAACTCAGCACATCACTTCGGATGTGAGGAGCCTCCCAAGGCCACGTCGAGAGCCGAGACCCCATCGGGGGGCTCGGAGATCTTGGCATGATGCCCGGAACACTTGGTGGCTGGACTTTGATCCTGTAAATGAATTGCCAGCTTGGTATGAGGGCTGGAAGGTCACACAGGTTTAATGGATGTATTTACAGGGTGCACACAGGGTGAAAATAGGAGTTTTAAAATTTTTGGTATAAGGGTAATGGGGACAAGATGGAGGGAACAGGGCGTGTCTCGTCCTTCTTCTTTCTTCTTGTTCTTCATCTTCTGCTGTGATGTTGGCACTTGGGGATTGGTTTAGAGTAGAAGTGCACTGTCTAACATAGGTGCTTGCTGGTCAGACCTCTGTCCGGCAGGGAGAAAATTTTATAGATAAGATACAATAAACAATCCGAAGATCGAACTCCAGAGAGTCCAGTCTCATTCTTCAGAGCCTGGGGCCATTCCCTGGACCATCCAACTCACCTCATGGCAGAGAACAAACAGCCGGCCCCGAGACTGCCTAGGAAGGAGATCTGGGTATTGCAGGATCTGTCACAGGACCATCCTGCCACACCCAGCACAGCACCAGCCCCAGCCCAGCTCCCCTCAGCAGCTCACACAGCCCCAGCTCCCCATGGCCCACTGGGAGAATGGAGAGCTGGCTAAATGCATGAGTGTTTTCTCCTCAGAAACATTGGTAATTTCTCCTCTGAGCACTCAATAAAACTTTATTGCTTATATGTTGAATTTGGCTAGATATGACCTTGGGAAGAAACTGGAGTTTCTTGAAAAGCCACAAGACTACAAAATCACCAGATCATAGAAAGTTTTGAGCACCATTTCTGCCTCCTCTGAGAGGAAAATATCACTCTGCTAGGAACTGTTAGATCTTTTGTTCTGTAGGAGTCCATAGGCAAGCAACACAGATCAAGATTATTTGGATTTCATGAAAAATTCAGGCATATTTGTTTTGGGTTTTATGACTGAAGATGCAGCTTCTCATGTTTCCTTTTCATCCAATCCAGTGCTCCGGGGATCCAGAGTCATCCTTGTGATACAGACAATTTTCCCCTGAGGTACCAAGCAGCCGGGGAGTGACAGAGACATCAGCAGCACACGTGACACTGGCACAGAGACACCTCCCTGGCAGTGCTGAAGGACACGGTGCCAGCAGCACCCAGCTGCCCCCTCCCACAGAGCCCAGTCCCACATGCTCACTTGTGTCCAGGATGGAGCATCCAAAAGGCTGCAGATCCAGAGATCCAGAGCTCAACTGGACAACACTGATCACCAGGGAAATTGCAGCAGCTTGACTGCAGCCAGCTCAGACTTCTGGGTTTTAACAGAGCCTGCAGAGCTGTGTCCTCAGTCTGGCCAGTCATCATGGCTTCAGTGTCACCCTAACCTGCTTCTCTCTCCATGCTATCATGTGCATGAGCTTCCTAAGCACCACGTGCTGCCCTGCAAGGTCACAGGACTGTTTGCACAGGAAGCCCCAACAATGCAGGTAATTGTGAGAAGGGTCAGAGAAGGAATTTGTTGAAGGCATGTTATCATGGCTTGTAAATGAAGGTAATCTTGGAGCATCCAGCTAGCCCAGGCTGCATGTGCCAAAGGGCAGCCACATGCCAGACGCCCTCCCTGCTCCCTGGAGGCATCACCAGCTACAGCACAAGATGACAGAAGCCATCACCACCTCCATTTACACACTGGGAACAGAGGTGCCTCCTGCCCATTACACTGAAAAAGATGCCACACAGAGAGGAAGAGGGTCCATCATCACTCCAGCTGCACATCAGTGCCTCAGGATCCCACCCCTGGGACCACAGTCCTCTGTCCCCACGGGGAGCAGATGGGGTGCCCTGGGCAGAGGGTGCTGCTGCAGAAAGATCCTTCCAGCTCTTGCTGACTCCGTGCTCAGGAGGAATAAGGGCACAAGACACCAGTGACAGAGCTCTCAGCTATGCTCAAGTCTGCTGGGCCACAGTGGAAGCTCCCCTGTCCCACCCTTTAAAACCTGCCACATGCCCAGGAGCTGCTCCCTTTGGCCAGCAGGCCCAGGGCATTCACAGCCTTCCTGACCTCAGGGGACCCTGTGGTGACACAGGGCAATGGCAGCAGGTGCTGCTTTACTCCAGGGGCTGCTGGATCCCTCCAGCAGGTCCATGGATTGCAACTACAAACACCTCAAGCACTGCACTTCTTCCTCTGGACTTGCTCACTTCAGAAACTCCATTTGGGAAGGCAGTTGGGAGCAATCCCACCTAAGGTGCTCAGGTTCCTGAATCTACAGGCACAAGTGTCCAGGACACCTGAAGCACTGCTAAAGAGCACACTCTGTCCCATCCGAGCCTAGGAAAGCCAAGGAAGCAGGCTTGGCAATCAGGAAAAGCTGCATCAATCCCTGGGTGAGTCCCGTGCACACAGGAGTTCAGGCCCAAGGGATCTCCAGCAAGAGATAGTGATGGTCACCCCCACCCTCCTCAGCCTGGGGTGGGAGCCAGAGGTTGAGCCTGTGACTCATGGAAGCACCAACATCACACAGCAGGAGCAGCTATAAATACCAGCCTTAATTCAGTGTCTATGCAGTGCAATCTAAGTCACAGGAATACAGAGGAAATGGTTAAAGGGCATTTAGAGAAACCTGGCTGGAGGTGCCAGCCCAGCACCAGAGCCCCCACAGTGCTGAGGACAGGCAGGATCCCCCCACCTCAGCACCTGCAGTGTTGGCACTCTCACATTCACACACAACAGACCTGATCTTGTAAGCTTTGTTCTCCTCCTGCAGCTCTCCCAAGCTGTGCTGAAGTTGAGACTTTCCCCATGCCTGCAGCACCTGGCCACAGTTAAACTATAGCCAATGTGCAGAGCAAACCAGAGCTGTTTACACAGCCCTGTCCCCATCCATGTTCTCCTCCTCTGGTCCCTCCTGGCTGCCAGGGCAGCAGAACCAGCCCTGGGTGCAGCAGCTCAGGGCTCCAGGCTCCTCCTGCCCAATGACCTGCACGAGAGGGAACAGCCCCATCCATCGCTGCTCCAGCTGTGGGCACCACATCTCTGCCGTGAGGGAAGCCAGCCTTCTCCCCAGTGCCAGGATGGCAGATCTCAAGATGGCAGCACAATAAAAACCACACAATTTTATTGGTTTTTCCCAGGGAAACTTCTCTGCTAGAGCCTGTTGAAAGCTAGGAGTATTTTTGTAGCATTACATATGCCGGGAAATTGCCTATTTCTCCTCCGAGTGCTGTTTCAACTGTTAAGTACCAACAGCAAAGCTTGCAAATTGCCCAAAACACCAGAATCTTGGCTGTTTGCTTGACTGAGGTCCTGACCAAGCTGTGCTCCAAAAGATGCGAGCACACAGTGTATCCCATGGCAATGCAGGGTGAGGTCATTACGGCACTTGAGGAGAACAGTGGAAAATTTTGAGGCACACTTTGCAAACATTCACCTTTTTTATCAGCTGTGCCCAGGAGCTCTGGCCATGGGAGCCAGGTCCCTGCTGTGCTGGGTGCTGTGCAGGCACGGGATGAAAGGACAGTCCTGGATGCAAAAGAGCCTCAGCAGACAAAAGATACAGATGGTGGGACAGAAGGAAAACACATGGCAAGTCCTCCAACAGCGCTGTTGCATAAGGGGCACCATTTTCCAGGAGATTCTGGACAAGCAGTGCTCAGGCACTGGTGCTGCCCCAAGGCAGCAGATGGACGACAGGGAGAGGCCCTGCTGCCTGTGACCAGCAGGGATGCTGTCAGGAAA
>NW_005054660.1:83220-88464 GCF_000277835.1 Geospiza fortis | reverse complement strand
CAGGAATGCTGTCAGAAAAACACCACTAAGAGCAAATATCACCTGGAAACGTCATTAGTGTGCAGATCGACAGCTGCTGAGCTGGGCAGGGCTGTGTGCAGAGAGCAGAAATGCAGCCAGGAGCTGCTGCCTCTCCCCGAGTCCCACAGCTCTGGAGTGTACAGACATCCCGGGCACCTCCAGCAGGCTGCTGGCCCTGTGGCTTCTCCCTGCCCTGCACACAACACCCTGCCAGCCAGCCCGGAGAGGGATCTGCCTACAATTTGAAGCAGATGCAAAAACGAACATGTTTCTTCAAGAAGCTGCTGTGGTCAGTCCCAGGGCAGAGTGCTGCTAGAGCATGGACCTTCTCTCCAAGAGGTTTTCTGCCAGGAGAGGAGGAATTGGATGGTTTGAAATCAGGATGTGTGTGGGATGAGCTGGCAAGTGCTGGAGACACAGGCCAGTTATGCAGGTCATTCCAGATGAACATCAATGACTATTTCTGTAATATCACACCACCCTAAGGCCAGACACCTCTAACCACCAGGAAACACCCAAATTGTGAGTGTGTATGGCTCACCCAGCACCTGACCTGACCTGTCCTTGCCCAGTGCTCCTTCTCAGGCCAGTGGTGCGGCGGGAGGAGTGAGAGGAGATTCCCACATCCAGGAAGGAAGGAAGGAGGTGGTGCCCAGGGCAGGTGTCCTCAGCACCCAGAGGGTGTTTGTCCCAGGCTACACAGGACAGCAGCACTGCAGAGACCTGACAGTGATTCTGACTGTCAGGTTTATTTTATTTGTCTGTCTGCAAAGCTGGGTGCTCCAGACAGAAGAAATGACTCAGGACCAAACCTACACTGCCCTGAACTTAAATGCCTTGAACTGATAAACACTTATCTCTGCATCACAGAATAGGTGGAGCCTAAAGCTCCACTGTCCCTGGAAGTTATTACCAGCATAAACATGGAGCAGTAGATGCTCTGTCTTCATGACTCTCCATCCCATCACTACAGCTGCAGTACCAGATGTGCAGCCTCTGGGAGGATTTTGGAGTGCCAGGTTCTTGGGCCCCTGTCACTGCAGAAGCATCTCAGCATTCATTTGCACAAATTCCCAATCTTCCTGGCTCCAGAGCAGAGCTTGAAAATGGATTTTAAGACACAAAGAGGAAACAACTTCATTTTTCTTAGCATTTAAAAGTGTAACAGGAGTATGATTTTGAGCCTGGCTCCAGGAACGAGCAATTGCATCTGGCAAAAACATGATAAGGGCTCAGCTCGTGATCAAGCAGAGCCACACCACAACTGTGAACTCTAAATACATGTCAAGACACTTGTCCTCTGGTTGTACAGTACCACTGGAGTGACAGGACAAGGCAGAATGGCATTAAACTGACAGAGAGCAGGGTTAGATGGGATATTGGGAAGGAATTCTTCCCTGTGAGGGTGGGCAGGCCCTGGCACAGGGTGCCCAGAGCAGCTGGGGCTGCCCCTGGATCCCTGGCAGTGCCCAAGGCCAGGCTGGATGGGGGGAATGGGATGGACTTTAAGGCCCCTTCCAAACAAAACCATTCTGGGATTCTGTGACCCACCCCTGCCATGGGCCGTGTAGGATGAGCACTGGACCTCCAATCATCCAAACAGCTTAAAACTCACTGCACCCTCTGAGCATGAGGAGGAAATGGGCAGCACCTTCTGTGTCACGTCAGGATGGCAAACAGAGGATTTACATCACAGTTTCAGATAAGGAACTGCTTTTTTGCTCAACATTTGATCACAGTTTCACTATCCTTGGTAAAGGAACAGCAAGTTCCCTCTGTACCCTCGGCAGGCTGTGCCAGGGTTTCCCTCTGCCTGCTGCGTGACCTTCCACCTGGACAACCTTCCCATCCATCCCCATCCATCTCCATGACAGCAGGAACACTCTCAGATTTCTCAGGGCTACTCAGGACACTTCAAACTGCTCAAAGAAAGCACTGGCACTGCTGGCAAGATTGTATTTTGGTGCAGCCCCCTGTGCACCTGCACACACCAAGAGCCTTTGCCCAGCACAGCTCCCTGCTGTTTGTGCACAGACAGGCCTGGACATGCACAGCTGCTCTGGGGACACATGCCAGACACCAGAGTCTTGAATTCATTCCTGCATTTTCTCTCACAGCCTTAAAGCACCTTCTGAGGACAAAAGGCAGCAAACAACAGCATGACAGAGCTGCTGGTGTTTACACACTGCCAGTCAAGCACAGAACGTCGCTGGAGCAGGTGACACACTGTGACACACTGTGAGACCTCCCAGGTGACTCTCCTGGCTGTGATCGGGGGTGGGACTGACCACAGAAGGAACACCAAAGCCAAGGGACATGACTTACCCATGGCTACTCAATGGCAGAAGTGGCAAGGGCCTACCACCCTGACAGCCCCTGCATTCACCAGTCTCCACCCTTCTGGCTCAAAGGAAGATCTGAAGCTTTTATAGTGAAAAAAAAAGTAATGAACAAAACACACAGATTTTATTATTCCTGGCTGCCAGTCAGGACCTTGTGTTATATTAAAGAATAATAATAAAAAAAAAATAAAAATTTGTGGTCTACATGTCAGTTTGGCTTTTGTTCTGGAAGCGTGTTCAGTTCTTCAACGCTGATAATTACCCCCACATCCAATCAAGTCACAGAATGTCCTCAGTAATTAATCCAAGACACAGGCAGCTAAGCAGCAGCTTGGAGCAGCATCCTCCTCTCAAGGAATCCCAGCTCTCAGAGCACAACTGCCAGAGCACAGACACCCAAGGACCAGCCAAGGGCCAGTGAGGGCCCACAGACCGACCTCACATCAATATCCAGATGTTTTTCCAAGCCCCCAACGAGCAGAACTGTTGTGATAAGCCCAGGATGATGTGTGAGGCAGACAACTCAGGCACTGCTGGTCTCTCAGTGGGTACAGGCACTGGGTGAGTCCCCAGGGACTCCTTTCCCCAGAGCCAAGAGGGGATTTGCTCCACACCCACCCCTGCCTTTCCTCTGAAGAGGGGTGGCTCCCCACAGCCAAGGGCAGATCTCCCAGAAGATGGAACCTGGGATGGGAACACTCTGTCCATAGAGGCTGAGGTCAAACCTCTGTGTTTGTCCCCAAGCCAGGAGCTCCAGCTGAGCCAGCAGACACACGTAGGTGCGTTCCAGCCTCTGTTCCTGCTGGACACGGGACCAAGGTGCTCTGGATCACCCGGCCAGCCCGGGATCCAGGCCTGTGTCCATCACCATGCTGGTTTTGTGCTGCACTGAAGACACAGCTGGCAGCTACTGCCAGCCCCATGCAAACCCTGCTCGGGAGCAGTGGGACAATGCTCCCAAGGACTCGTGTTCCTTTCGGGAAGTGCAGCGGTGTCGTCAGGCTGCTGCACGCTCTCACCACTGCCAGGACAGCCTGTTCCTCTGACACAGACCACAGCTTTGTTCTGGGAATTGTTTTGGACTCCTGCAACAGATCTGAACACGCCTCAGCCGCTGGGTTCAGCACATGGATGGAGAGGGTGCTGCCACATTTACCCCCTGCACCCACAGCCAGGAGGTTCTGCTGCCAAGGGCCGGCCCACAGAGCTCACCTGCCAGCAGGGACAGCACGGGCAGGAGTCACTGCTCCGTGCCCTCCACACACCTCAGGTCAAAGCCCTGCTGTTTCCCAGCCAGTCCCCTTCTCGAGTCCTCAACAGCAATGAAGAGAAATCAGGAAATTTTACTCAGGAGAGACCCAAGACCAAGCAGACGAACAAACATAATGAATTCACAGAAAAATTCCAAAAATACAAGAAGGGGGAACACAAGCATTGAGGAAAGCAGAATCTTCACTGAGGAGCAGCAGCCCAAGACCTTAGGCAGCCACTTGCCATGAAACTGGAGCCTGGGTGCCTTTTGTAAACAGCCATAGCCTGACTCTGCCTTTTCACTGCTTTTTTGGAACCGTTCCATTTCTGTAAAGTTTTGAAGCCTTAAAAATCAAGCCATTCCGAGGGTACAGAATCGCTGGAGATGTTTTCCACCAGTCCTCTCCAACTGCATTGTAAACAATCGCTTCCTGCTCCTGTTGTGTAATGACTCAAAGACAAAAACAAGCCGTATTTACTTTCTCCAACAGAGTAATTCCAGCCCTGACCCAAAGCAGCTGCAGGGGCTGCCAGGCCTCCTCCTCCTCCTGGCTCAGCTCTGCAGCCCAGTCAGCTGAGAGAGCAAAAGGGCAGAGGAAAGTACAGAGAAACAAGGAGCACTTGCAGTTGCCGGCACCAAACTCCCTCACCCCCTCTGTCCCTCCTGGGCTATTTTAATCCTGCTTTCTTTCAACTGCTCTGAGCCTCAGATTTTTTTTTTCCTTCTGGCTCAAAGAAAGTCTGAGCAATCCACAAAGGCAAACCAGTCTCCTCTTAACCATAATAAGCTGATTCTCACCAGTTTAGCAGTAGGTAGTTACTAAGGGGCTGATTTAGGACTTTGCTGGGTTTAAGACAGAGCTTAGGAGAACACAGCAGGGTCCAGCAAGGATCCCAAGCTCCCAGGCTTCGGCTGGTTCTTGTTTGTGCATGTTCCCTTGGCTTGGTCCCGTGGCAGGGGAGGGCTGGGTAAGCATTCAAGGCCAGAAGGGTTGTGCCAATAAAATACCAAATATTTACAGTTTCCAAGAGAGCAGCAAGGGCCCAGATCAGCAATTTTCAGCAGGCAAAAGCTCCAATTTTAAAACTCATATAGGAAACGCCCTCACCTGCGTTCAGACAGTCTCTGGCATAATATGAGGGGTTTTTACAGCATGAAAACACTGATTGCAGCATTATACAGCTAGTAAAGCTCAAATGCTACCCCTTCCCCAGGAATTTAATCTGCCAGAAACACACACCTCTCCCTGCACCAGCTGGCAAAGGTCAAGGGAAACAGCAATTGGTGTTTCCTCGGATTCCGCTATCGGGTCTGGAGATAAAAATCTGGGACTTTCTACAGTCACCTCCTCACCTCTTGAGCGTCCCCAGCACGCACCTCTGACAAAGGGGTGGGGAGGATGTGAGCACTGAGCCTCTACAACCATCACAGAGGCCGTGCGGCATCCTGCAACAACCACCGCCCCGAGGCCGCCGAGATGGGGAGCGAGGGAGGCGATTTTTGGGGAGGTCTTTGTGTTCTGACAGCCGAAAGGGATCCCCGGCCACCCCCCTCGTCCCGGGCATTGCACGGCCCCTTGCGGCCGCCACCGCGCCCGTGACGGCGGTGCCCGGGAGCAGCGGGGACACG
>NW_005054660.1:73889-82756 GCF_000277835.1 Geospiza fortis | reverse complement strand
CAGCACCGAGGGACCCCCGGGCCACGGACAGCACCGAGGGACCCCCGGGCCACGGACAGCACCGAGCGACCCCCGGGGCACGGACAGCACCGAGCGACCGTCGGAGCACGGACAGCACCGAGCCACCCCCGGGGGCCATGGACAGCACCGAGGCACCACCGGGTTTGGGCCGTACAGCCCAGCCCGTGCCACCCCTGCCATGGGCACGGACACCTTCCACTGTCCCAGGCTGCTCCAAGCCCTGTCCCAGCCGGCCTTGGACACTCCCAAGGATGGGACAGCCGCAGCTTCTCTGGGCACTCTGTGCCAAGCCTCGCCATCCTCACAGGGAAGAATTCCTCCCCAAATCCAATCTAAATCTCACCTCTTTTAGTCTAAAACCATTCCCTCTTGTCCTATTACTATCTGTCCCTCTCTTTTTTATAAGCCCCAACATGGCAGAGAGCAGCTGGTGACACAAGGACGGCTGTGCCATAGGAACACTGTGGCAGAGCATCCCCATTTCCCGATGGGACATAGTGGTTTATTCAGAGGTGGCCCCAAACATGAGCATTTTTTCCAGTTCTGATGGAGCAGAGCACCTGAGGGCCCTGCTTAAGACAGCAGAAGTACCCCCGGGCTGGGATTTCCAGAGGTGCTCAAAGGACAGAGGTGTCCCTGACTCTGGCCTGCAGTGGCACCTTCTGCACATCTTGACTCAAGCACCTCCCAAGCGTCACTGCCAGCTCTGGGCAGCAAATGTGGCTGTCGTGAGAAGGGTGGAGGAGAAGGAAGGATTGTGTCAGGATGAAGCCACAACAGCTCAGACCACAGATTCCAGCCAACAAACCTGGACAGAAACTACTCTCTCACAGATACTCCAACATTTGTGATTCCCACATCTACCCCAATCATCTCCCCGCTAACGAGCCCCTTGTTCTCCCTGCTGCATTCACAGCCATGGCTATGCTGAATATATTAAAGCCTGCAGCACAACTACAAATAGGGCAGCTATTTCTGGAGCTGGTAAATGAATCAAAAACAACTGCAAACAGAGCATCAGTGTTTCACCAGGTCCAATATCCCTCCTCACTGCACGCCACAACAGGAGCTCATTTGGAGCAGCGTCTCATTGTTACAGTGAATTGGCACAAAACAGGAGTGAACACAAAATTTTAAAGGATTAAGTATAACCTTGGTAAAAAAAAAAATACACGAAAGATGCAGTTTTGAAAGAACTGCTCCAATTATTGTGTCACCAATTTAAACAAATATATGATTAACAAGAATTGAAGATATTCTTGTTTCCTGGTTGAGTTTACCCAAGAAAGAAAACACTTTCATGGCCAATATAATGGATTTTCCTTGACCAAACAGTAGTTAAACAAGCACACACTGGTAAGGAAGTATAAACTCTTCAGATTCACTTTCATAATTAAGATACAAGTAGAGATATTAATCTCTCTGTTAATCAGAGAATACTGAAGGGAAAGCAGCAATGTTGAATCAGACATGGCAAGTGACGACCCTTACAGACTTCATCCTCAGCAAAGGGACTTGTTACTCTTGCTATAAAGTGTGAACCTCTTTTCAATGAGAGGAATGTGAAAGCCTTTCCAATTTAGTGATGTGGCCCCTGGTTTTATCCCTGCAGATCTCACTGCAGTACTGGGGCCATAATTCCACAGAATATTATTCAGACACCTGGAAAGGGACAAAAAACTCCATTTCATAGGAGCTCTGGAGCTTTTCAGCATGTTAGTGTGCTTCCAGAAGTGGGATATGGGTCAGATAAGTTTGATTTTATTTATCCACTTCTTCCTTCAACCCTCAGCTTCCCGAACAATTCTGCACACATAAATGCCTCTCTTGCCTGGTCTTACTGATGTCACTGGCAAAACTCCTCATTTAAGGAGATGCATTTCAGATCCAAGCCCCCCTCTCCCCCAGTCGGTCAAAGGTTTAAGGCACCAGCAAGCTGTCCTAACATGACCTGGAATCAGCAAGGAGCTTCCCACATGCCAGCATTCCACAGGGTAGCACCTGATAAGGAGCACTCCTGGATCTTGTGAAACCACAGCAGTGAGGGAAATCTCCCTGAAGGAATCCTGTAATCCTGGCAAAGGAAGTGTGTTTTTGCCAACAGAACTGTGTTGATGCTCAGGCTCCTGCTGGCCCGGGCAGTGTCTGAGCTCCTGCAGCCCCAGCTGCTTCTGCTTCTCCTGCAGCTGCTGGGTCCCAGGATTTGTGTAGCTCTGCTCACCTTAGCCCAGCCTCTCTTGGTGTGAGATCTTTGCCTTTGTCCCCTAGAGAAGTAGCTAAAAGAAGATCAAACATAAATCACAGACTGGTTTGGTTGGAAGGGACCTTAAATCAGATTGGGAAGGACGATGAGATGCTTGAGCACATCCAGAGGGGGCAGCCAGCCTGGAGAGGGGCTGGGAACACAAACCCTGAGAGCAACCCCTGAGGGAGCTGGGGGTGCTCAGCCTGGAGAAAAGGAGACTCAGGGCTGCCCCCATCACTCTCTGCAGCTCCTGAAAGGTGCCTGTGCTCACCTGGGGCTGGGCTCTTTCTCCAGCAGCACTGACACAACCAGAGCACACAGCCTCGAGCTGCACCAAGGGAAATACAGGGTGGAGATTGGGAAAAAGTTTTTCATGGAAAGAGAGATAAATTCCATATTTCAAAGTGCACAGACAGAAGCAGGAGAGGCAGTTAAGCCTAAGTGTAAGCAGAAAGGAAATCTGCAACAAACCAGTGTTTAAGAAACACTGTTGTCACTATAGGACACGAAATAACATGAGGTGCACACACTGCTGTTCTCAAGGTAAAAAAGGGAAGTTTATTTTCTGACTCTAACATTTATAGATTTCTAAAAGTGACAGTGCATTGGAGGGTGACAGTGCCACCTCTCCAATGACACTGGACAAACCAACAGTCCATCAAATTTCTCTTCTTCCATAAAAGAATGCAAAACAATAAGTTATTTACAGAAAGTGTGTGAGAAAGTTTGCTACAAGAATGTAAACATCAGAAGGTTTAGAAAATCTTAAAAAATCAGGGCAACACCTACCCACACTTTTCCACTGTCCCAGGTTGTGGCCTTGGACACTTCCAGGGATGGGGCAGCCACAGGGATGGGGACTCCTCCGTGTCCTGTATGTGAAGGACACTCATCAACCATCTTAGGCAGGGAAGGAGTTCCCTGGGAGGGCTCTGGAGCCAACACAAATCCACACAAGGTGTCTACAAGCTCAGTAGACAGTGTTTTACAGTGTTACCTCCACTCCTCTGTCAGAGCCTTATCTCAGCAGAGGCAGCCCATCCTGGGGCCCCAGGTGCTGCCCTTCCCAGCCCAGAGCCATGCCCCAAACTCCCTTTCATTACCTTGTTAATCCATCAGGCTTTGTTTTCCCAGCAGCAGATGTTTCCCCAGCCTTCAACAGGGATCCCCCAAAACCAAAACTGACTTTTCCAAGACAGCAAACCAGGCCAGTGTCCAGCCCCAGCACAGAGCAGCTCCAAGGTGCAGGTGGCACAGGCTGCCCAGGCCTCCTGTGATCCTGGCTACAAAAAAGGACTGGAACCAAAATGCTCATTTTTCTACTCTTCCTCAGTTTGGCAGTAATTTTACCATACAAATAACCAGGCTCAGAGTCACGAAGCACAGGACCAAAAACTGAGCTCCATCCATCCTTTTTTTTTACCCTGTTTATGATAAAGTAGGAAAGTGAAACCCTCCCTTAACTTTCACACATGGAAATTGCTGCCATCTCTGTGACCCTCTAATGGCTCTGATTCAAATAAACTTCAGTTTAGTTTATTCGTTTAGTTACTATTTAGTTTAGTTACTTTTTTCCATAGTGACTACATGGCAGTTGTTGTTCTTCAGCTTCCTTCACCTCTTGCCAGTTTTAAAAAATAAACCTGAATTAATTTTGGGTGCTGGTGTAAAGGTGGCACTACATGGCCAAAGTAAGGCCCTGCCCAGATGGATCTGACCAACTCCTTGACTCCAAACCCAGCTTAAGAGCCTTTCTTTCAAATCCCCAAGTATATTTCATGCCAGGCTGCTCTCAATCCTTGAGATAAAACCCCCAAACCAACCCCCAACCCTCCAACCAACCAGCACACAGCAGGAGCTCAGTCATTTCATGCAAGTTTATGATCTCAACACAACAGAAAAGGGCCATGATCTTTTGTTTTGCAATAGGTTATTTATTACACCTTGTTTTAAGTAAAACCAACACTCAACACTCTCTGTCCCAAGCTACTGGTAGGACAGCTGCCCTTAAGGAAGTGTCCAAAAGAATGCAGAACACTGCAGATTTTCCACTCTTCAGAGAAGTAGCACTGCCACCTACTTGGGAAAGCCAAAATCCATAAGCAGGTCACCATCTCCAAGGAAATATTCCTCTGGGTTACAAAGAACAGAGAGATATCACTGAGGTCACTTTTTTTTTTTTTTCCTGCCTTGCCTCATTGTTCAGTTTTCACCCAGACTTCAGCTTGCTGGAGGTAATTTCTTTGGGAGGCAGCATTCAGTTATTGCAGATCACAGGCATTATGTAAACTGCTGTGTATCAGGAGCTGCTCCAAAGGCCAGGCAGGATTCCAGACCCCACTCCCTGTTTTGATGGAATGGCTCAAACCAGACCTAGTGCAAAGGGAGAAGCAGCTCATGAACAGCACCAACCAACACTGAGGCACAGGGGCAGCTGGGACACCCAGAGCACTGATGCTGCAGGGCTGCAGACCCCAGCAGGCATTTCTGACCTTCAGGGTCATGGCCACCACCTGGAAGATTAGACACAGTCTGAAAATGCATGTCCAGGTCTGAAAATGCACAGACAAAACCCCAAACATGCAGGTTACCCTGGCTGTTTGAGTCCCCACACAACCACCCTTCCTGGGGCTCTGAAAGCCACAAGTGTCCAAGTCCCAAGTCAACACCAACATACTAACATTTTTACCAAAATCTCCACAGCTGCACTTACTGTAGCACTCCCCAGCCCTGTTAGGTTTGTTTTGGGTTTTTTGTTTGTTTTACTTTTGTTTTGTTTTTGTGGGGTTTTTTTGTGTTTTTTGGGTTTTTTTGTTTTGTTTGTTTGTTTTCTGGTTGTTTTTTTTTTTTTTTTTTCTGAAGAAAAAGTCCACCAAAATAACCCCTTGCACATTTTGGAGTAATCAATAAAAAACTAGTATAGGAAAACAGCAGATCAAACTGGCTACAGAGCTGTGAGACCTCCCATGGGTGGGCTTGATGGCCTTCCTTAGCCATGAAAATTCTGTCTGGAGCAGAGGGAAAGTGGCAGGAAAACACTTGAACACGAGAGCCAATTGTGAGTGCACTGCACATGCCCCTGGGCCAAATCCTTGAAAGAAAGCAACAGACAAACAAAAATAGTCCTAGGAAGGTTCTGGTTTTTGAAGAAAAACTCAATCAATCATGAGAAAACTTAAAATCTTCAGAAGAAAAACACATAAGACAAAACCAGTTACTGGTGACACTTTTTAATTTCTTATGGTCAGATTTTTTTGAAGTAAAACCAACAGAGTAAGACAGAACTAGAGGACAGGCAGTCATATTTACAGCCACTCAAAACTAAGAGTGTAAAAGCAGAGCTCAGTGGTGAAAGAAGCACAGAAGCGTACAAAGAATAGTTATTTTTGGTTATTATTAGAATTTTATTATATTATTTTAGCTATTAAAAGAATCTGTTGCATTTTTTACTGCCCAATTCCAACTCACCAGCTCCCACTCAAAACGACTTGTGATACAAAAAGCGACATTTTTCTGTTTGTAGACAACAAAACCACCTGCTTTAACTTTCCCAAGCCTTACTGAAGAGTCACAGCACAGTTAACACTAATGCTCTATCTTTTACCATTAAATAAAAAATAAAACAGGGAAAATAAAACAGGCAAAGGGAAAAAAACCAGACTGAGTCAGTGTAATCATTCAGTTGGATTCTGGATGACAATCAGGAAATAGTCTTTATCTGGAGAGGAAAAAAAAAAAAAGAAAATTATTCTTTCACTGCTGGTATTTATATACAGAAACAGTAAATTCCAACATTTTTCACATCTCTCTGATGTGCTGTGGGAACTCCAGAGCCCTGACATTCATTCTCAGTGAGCAAAACAGGCTCCAAGTGTCAGGTCATTTATTTTATGGGTTTTACTGAGAAAAACTCTCAGCTTTAGAAACTGCACATTCCCAAGGCAGCTGAATTTAACCCAGTTTGTGCCGGGAAACTCAGTAACTGGCACGTGCCACACTGGTGCATGGTGGCCACTGCCCTCCTCTCACAGGCACACTGGGGCTGCAGCTGTTTTTGCTGGAGCAATGCTTATTCCTCTTTCCATCCTGCCTGTGGAAATCTGAGGCTGCCTCAGCACGAACCAGAGCCTGTGTTAAGATCTGCCCTGACCCAAGCCTGCCATGGGGAACTGCCATGCTCTGCTTGGCCTCTCCACCAGCCCCATCCCAGCAGGGAGCACGCAGGGATGGGGCTGAATTCCTGCCACATGAGCGACCTGCACTCATCCCGCTGCTTCCCGGTTTGGAATTCAACAAAATGCTGAGGATGTTTCCTGAAAAGAAGGTTGCTGCTGCTGCTGTATACCATGACTCATGATTACAGCTACTGTGTGCTCTAATAATTTTCTCAGAACTGGAAAGTCAGGACTGTCTTGTTTTATCACTCAGTCCACAGTTCTGAATGGAAATTGCTCCCAGAATGTCTTTCTTTCCAAATCCTAGGGTTTTATACTGAAAAACAAAGCATGAGAGGGCGCAGCACCCTCTCAAGCATTATCTAATACTTTCTACTTTGATCTACACAAAATGAGGGAAGAGATTTGCCACATTCAAACATGACAAAGGAAACTTAGGTCAATGATAAGGCTTTCAACTCTCCAGAAAGTAGAGCAGCTTCTTGGAGAGAAGGGATTATCCAATGTGAACACAAGCAGCAGGCAGATTCCTTCCAGGCTGACAGTGTCAGTTTCAAGTGAGAACAATCCTGCTGGATTCCCAGATTGCTGCTCCCACCCTGCTCTCTCCTACCTGGAGCAACCATGATTTCGTTTTTCTTGGAGCGGATGCGCAGGAAGGTGAGGTCGTTCTGGGGGTCGATGTCCCGCACGGTGCTCCTGGCCTTCATGATGAAGCTGTGCATGAGGCCGGCGTACTGAATGGTGGTGGAGTTGTCTATGGTGCTCTTGATGGGAATACCTGCAGGACAGGGACAGCAAGGCTCAGGGACAAACCTCCAGAACCAACCCTGCTCTGGGCACCAGCGGGTCCAACCTCAGTTGCCACTGCACCAGGGGTCAGGAGTGTCCTCTTTGAAGGCAAGAGGAAAACACGAAGAAAAACAAAATAGGAAAAAGCTGAGATGTGGGACCACAGGTATAGGTGAGAACTGTTTACCTCTAGTAGCACCAGTGCTTTACTTTTTCATTTTGAGAGTTAAAAATAGAAATAAATTAAACAAAAATAATCATCTGGAAAGGAGAGAAGAAATACCAATGTTGGCTGCGTTTTCTCCTGACTGGGGACACTTTTTTTACTACAGAAAGGATCCCCTACACCAGTTAAGTGATATTGAGCTACACCAGGCTGGGACCCGTGATTATGGAGGACATCAGCTGCTGCGTCACACAGCTCCAACAGTCAGCCCTAAGAGGAGGTGCAGTCCTGGGAGGTTCCTGGTTCAGTGATACAGCCTTGAGGGCAGACACACTGTTCAGCCAGAGCTTTACAGAGCTCCCTTACACTTCAGCCACCCATTAGATGTGTCTTCCCTCCAAAAGCCAGTCAAACCCCAGCTCCTGGGTCAGAACACAGCAGCCAAGTACCAAATTCTGCAGGGCAGAACCAGGTGTCTGTTCCAGTAACTGCAGCACAGAGAGCACAAACCACTCAACCATCACAGAAAAGCAGCAAGCAGGAGCCAAGCTGCATGATCTGATCCTCAGTATATTCACATGTTGCTGCTGTCATCTTTTCTAAGGATTACTTCCAGGAAATATTCAATTTTTGGGCTGCTCACAGTGTATTGAGAATGCTCTGAAGAAGTTGGTCTGTTGAACTCTTCAGAGACTCCAAAAAGAGACAACTTGCTGATGAGTTCCATGAGACCACAAGCACTAGACAGTGCTAAAGAACTGGAGCCTGCCAGGCCAGCAGGCTTTTGGACAGGTCCAGCAGCAAGATTTCCATCTTGTGAGAACCTCAGTGCTACTGATGAAAGTTTTCACAGACCCAGTTTCAAACACTGCCATAATTCAAATATTACAATGCTTTTGCAAATTATTTTAATTTATTTCCTAAAATAATAATGTGAGCTTCCAGAAATTGGAAACCAATTTTCTTTTGCAGCCTGACTACTGTCTATCTCCTTGGGCTGCAGGAAAACCTCTCCCAAAGCCAGACTCTAAGCTAAGTGCAAGTGGTACAAGCAGCAGCCCTCAAAGAGGTGCTTGGAGTGAGCGATAGGTCAGAAAAGTGAGGCTGACACGGCACCTTCTGAATTAACCACGATGATTCCCTGCACTCCTTTCTGGCTCTGGATTCGCTTCAGTGTTTCCTCCACCTCAGCCTGCAAGACAAAGCACAAATCAATGCAGGGTTACACTGTTACAGCTGCTCCTTGCCTCCCACCAAAGCTTTAGGATAACGTGGCTGAACACAAAGCTGCACAGGGATGATTAAAAAGCCACTGCCTACACTGGTTTATACAGCCAAATGTCTGTACTTTGGTGCCACCTTTTCTACATGACCTTTCCAGTTCTTTTCCATCTGCCTGTCCTCTTCACTCATTTGTGATTATCATCCTGGAACTCCCCTCTCTCCTCCTCCCCAAGCCTCCTGCTGA
>NW_005054660.1:72369-73877 GCF_000277835.1 Geospiza fortis | reverse complement strand
GAAGGCTTGCAGCTGGCAGCTCCAGTCAGACTGCTACAATTTAGGTGTCAAACAAAAATCATCTTTGAAAATGGACACGGAATTTATGAAAAAAGTAGGAAAAAGATGCATTGTGGGTGCAAGATGACCTTCCCTTTTAGCAAATGAATGCCAAAAGCAATTACAAATAAGAGAAGTGAGGGGAAAAACAATGAATGAACACTCTTTGTAATTCTGATTTGTGCTGGGATGGCTGCAAGGCTGTAACCACTGCCAATAATTTACAACTTAAGAAAGGAAAAATGTAAATGCAGGCCAAGGCAATAGTCCTTTGTCTGCTCTATAAAAACCATCAAAGGAAGTTTCAGCACCTTCTGCACAACTTTCCTGCTACAAGACACCCATCTAAATATAACTATGGCATCTGTAATAGGGTGAGAAACCCTCACACCTGAGCTGATTTCCACAGCTGGATAAGTATTTGGCATTTTTTATTCCCATTAAAGGAAACAGAAACAAGTAGCATCTTTCAGATCCTGCAAGGCAGAGTCCCCCAGAAATGGTTTAGGAAGGGGGACCAGAATCACCCGAACCAGGACAGGTGAGACCTACAAGGGGCATTTGGCCAAGGCTCTGTTCCCTGGACAGCCCTCTGCACTTCCTCCACAGCAAACGGGCACAAAGATCTCACACACCCTGTTCCCTGGGAAGAGACCTCGTCTAACAACCAACACAACAAAACAAACACCAGCTCAGCCCCAGCAGCACCAGCACTTTGCTCAGGGTGCTGTTGGTAACACAGCCTGTGGCTCATAAGAGATTGGAGCCCCTGAGCTGGTCTTTATGAAGCAGAAGTCCTGCTCCTCCAATTCCTCCACAAGCCAGTGCAGCTCACCAGACCAAAAAAATAGTACAGAGAACAAAATTACATATTTAATTCATGAAACACACGAACCCCATTTTAATGAAGGGCTGGATAACTATAAGAGATAGCACATAGAGGAGGAGAAATGCACTCTAGAAAAGGAGAATAAACACTCCCTCAACACCATTTTGTTGCTAAATATCCTTTGCTTTATGTACAATAGCAGCCTTTATCTTCCTGTTTTCATCTGGAATAACTGAACTCCTAGGTTTGCCTAAAAAATACATCTTATTAGATAATTTAAATTTTCCCTCTGGAACTTTGGTCAGCATTTATTTCTTTACAAATTCTGACATACATTTGATCCCCAATTTCATCAACATGCCATAGCCATACGTCTGAGCAGGGAGAAGCCTCCAATAGAATCACAACAGAACAAATACAGCCCCGGTTATTAAACATCTAAGCCAGTCTCTTTTTCCTGTTTCCAGCTTTAGGGCAGTGCCCTGGCAGCCGGAGGAAACGCAGGTTTCGCAGTGAGCGTTTCCCCGGCACGGGGCTGGGCTGGATCGGGGGAAGGTTCGGCCTCTGCCCGCAGTGACTCAGGGCCGGGCAGAGCCAGGGCAGCCCCGCGGAGGCAGCGCCGGGACCCGCAGCGCTCCCG
>NW_005054660.1:68142-72161 GCF_000277835.1 Geospiza fortis | reverse complement strand
GCCTCGGCGCTGCTCCGGAAGCGCTTGGAGCGCGGGGCGGGCCCGCTCCGAGACACCGCCCCGAACCCTCCAACCCCTCGGAGCCCGCACAAACCCCCCCCGAGCTGCCGAGGACGCTCCCGGGGACGCGGTGGTCCCTGATCGCGCCTTAGGGACATCAGCGTGAAACCCCATCCTTCCAGTACCTGAAAGGGACGTACAAGAAAGGTGGGACGAGTCAGTTTAAAAGAGCCTGGAGTGACAGGACAAGGGGGCTTGGTTCACGTTAAACCTCCTCTCAGAAAGAGAGGAGGTTTAGATTAGAGATTAAGAAGAAATCCTTCCCTGTGAGGGTGGGCAGGCCCTGGCACAGGGTGCCCAGAGAAGCTGTGGCTGCTCCTGGATCCCTGGGAGTGTCCAGGGCCGGGTTGGACATTGTGGTTTGGAGCCACCCGGGGCAGTGGAAGGTGCCCATGGCAGGGGATGAAATGAGATGGCCTTTAAAGGTGTCCCGAGGCTAAAGGTGTGTGCTCCCCCTGCCATGAGAAAGGGAGAGCTCTCTGCTACCCTGGGGGAAGGACTGGGGATGTCCCACAGTCTGATGGCAAAACAAAATTACACATCCAAGAACCGCATGCCCATAACCCCACCTCTGTTCTACACACACAACAGCAGCAGCTGGGACTTTACCTCTGACCTCAGGCTCTGCTTAGAAGTGACACAGAGTCCCAGAATGGTTTGGGACCTTAAAGGCCATCTCATGCCAGGGGCAGGGACACCTACAATTCCAGGTTGCTCCAAGCCCCATCCAAGCTGGCCTTCAACACTTCCAGGGATCCAGGGGCAGCCATAGGTTCTCTGGGTGATTTGTGCCAGAGCCTCATGACCCTTACAGGGAAGAATTTCTTCCCAATATCCAATTTAAACCTACTCCCAACCAGTTTGAATGCTCCTTCTTTTGGGACTACAACCCTGGAATCAGCAAACAGACACAGGGCTCACACTGAGCTCCCACAGCAATCACAGAGAGCTGGTATTGGGTGAAATGTAAAACATGTCCTCATAAAGTGTTTTTAGATTTTTTTTTTTCCCCTCTGAAAGCCAGGATTTGACAGGTAAGCTCACTGGCCTCTCCAATCTGTCAGAGTCTGTCAGAGTCTGTATTCTCCTTAAAGAAAACAAGATTTCTCCAATTAGCCCTGTCATTTGTGCAATGCTGGGCTGACAGGTTGAGAATCGAAATTGGATCAGGCATTGCCAGAGATCAGGAAAAAAAATCCTTCTTTAGGATCCAAGAGATATGGCTGTTTCCTCTTCTAGTGGCTGTTTACAGCTCTGCAACCTAATTCAGTTAAATTCTAATCTCTCTTACCAGTCCAGCAGTGATTTTTACAGCTTGGCTACAAGAAGTCATTTGGCCGTGGATTGATTTAATTTCTGGTCTGTGCAATTGTAAGATTTGGGCAATAGTAAGGATGTGGTGGATAATTTGGGCAATAATAAGCAGCACATAGCTGCCATCAGAAACCCAACCACACATGGGTTTGCTTAAACATTCCCATCCTGCCATGAACAAAACCTTCAACACTCCCACCCAGGGCTGGTGCTGACATTAGCATCCTCATCATTAAAGCAAATAGAAAAAAAAATGGTGCAGCCGAGATGTACATTTATCATACACTGCACTGTGATTAATTTTTGCCTTTTAAAAATAAACTTCAGATGTACGTGAAATACCCTTGTAGTTGTATACATATAAAGCTGCTCAAAGCAGTGTCAAATTTTGGGTTTACACAACTTGCTAGGATGCTTTTAAGTGGTTCCATTCAAATCTTGGAGGAAGCGACTCCACACCAACCTCCCTGCTGCAGAAAAAGGCAATTGTTATTGCAGGTATTTGCTTGGCACAGAAAATCATCCTTGGGATTTGCTGCCCCTGACAAAATTGAGTTAACTGAGCCTGTGGGAACAGCTGGAAAAGTCAGCAGAGGGAGAACCCAGTGGGAAGGTCTGCAGCAGGGAATATCACCCTCAGGGAAGGATGACCACTTTAGGGATCATTCGACCAAACTGGACAGAATCAAGTCCCTGAGACAGAATCACAAAATTAACTAGGTTAATTTTGGTTGGAAGAGACCTTTGAGATGATCAAGTCCAGCATTTTATGACCTAAGACCTGATGGGACATCCCTGTGAGCACTGAAGGAACTGGAACCTCACTGCAAAGCCCATCCCAATTACCTGGCAAAGCTTGTGGCCATCAGGAGAGGTTCTCATGACAGAAGAATCTCAGTGCACCTCCCCCTTCAAGGAGGATCAGGGACACCACAAGGCTGGTTGGTCTCAGTGGAGCTTTCCCCCCTCCTTTGTGGCATTCTGCCACTCCACACCCCTTGCAGTGTCATTCCTCACTGTTGGTATCCCTGCCCCAGTGCTGCAATGGGATGTTACAGCTGTGGCTCCTGCAGAACCTCCCTCCACCCCATCTCCCTCAGGCCTCAGCAGCCTCACAGCCCTCACTGGCTCCTCAGGGCAGCATCCACAAGCACTAAAAATCCACAAATTGTGTCCAAAATCTCCTCTTCATCATCCAATGCAATCAGCCAGGGTGGATGAGGTCTTGGGAAAGAACTGTTCCTGAAGAATCCTAGTGGAAGGACAAGTCCAGGCAGCCTGACCCTCACCCCAGGAGCACACAGACAATTCACTTCCACCTGGATATACTGTCACACGTAAGGAATAAGGACCAGACCACCAGCTCTTTAAGTAGTTTTATAAAAGTATTTGACTTACTGAGATACTGTTACAGTTACCTGAGTATTTGAAATTACAATGCAAGGAAATATCGACAATGAATTTCAGTACAGTATTTTACAATCCAGTGCTGCTGATCCCAGTTTCTACATGAGTTCACTAGAGCACATATACACAAACAGTGATTCTTGGAGAAAATTAAAAGACATCACAAAAAAAGGGGGCTGGAGATACCAATATAACAGAGTTGAGATTACAAATCCAGTGCAGCATGTAGTAAAATAAAATTTTTAAAAAACCCAAAAGAAAAACCCTAACCCCCCAAACAATTTTTTATTTTTCTCAAAACAATAAAAAAGATTGTTTTTTTTAAACACAAGCAACTGGATTAAAAAAACCCCAAACTTCCATACTAGATCAGATAAAGAATGTATTTACTGTGCATGTCATTAGTAAATGAACAGTTCCTGAGCTACTTGTAACAATAAGGCTTTGTTAATTCTCAGTATTTAATTTTCTCATGTCATTCTCATGAAGGAAAATTCTAAATAAAATTTCTTTTAATACTTGGTAATTATGATCAACTGACAGTTGCGTATGAATGTACATTTGTGACATACTATGAATTTATGCAGCTCAGGTAGCTAAAACAGTTGAAGCAATGGGAGACAAATTAATTAATCTCTGCTGAAAATCTCACTTGTAAATCCAATCCACAAAACCTGTTATCTGGGATAGCAGCTGCTCTGGGCTCATCCCTGTATTGCTTCACCAGATCCCCAGAAAGAACTGAAAAGTGCACCAGTGGCTTGTCTAATTCCTTTTAACTTATACACAACATGCTGTAAAAATTTAACAGATTTGTTAGTATTCCCAAGTCAAATGCCTAAGGAATCTAAACTTGTGCCTTCAGAAATATTGTCAATGTAATGCTGTAAAGTTGCTTTAAATTTTTTCTATTTGGCCAAATCTGATGTTTCACTGATTATTTTTCCCCCTCAATGAATTCTTTATTTGCAGTATTTTAAAATCATATCTGGTGCTTGGAATATCCAGCCCCCTTTCTCCCATCCTGGTACAGCAGAAAAGACATATAAACATGCCATTTAAATTAAAGAAACAATGGAATAAGTGGAATCCTGGACATCAAAAATATATACAAGCAGGTAAGTTTTTCCTGAACTAAACATTTCAACCATAAAAATATTCAACAGCCAAACCCTATAGAACTAGGGCTAAGGCTATTTCAATTATAACTACTCTTTATTTTAAAAATATAGGGCTGA
>NW_005054660.1:56165-68132 GCF_000277835.1 Geospiza fortis | reverse complement strand
TTGCAAAGCAATATGCAGAACATAGACTATTTTTCATAGCTTAACCTTGCATTATCTTGCTTAATTTAATCTCTCTTGTAAATATGTTAGATAACTACATTTCACTGTAAGAATTAATATAAACAGAAAATATATATAAGGCTTTTATTTTTTCTCATGAGCTGTATACTGTCATAGATCCGAATATTGTGGAAGTTGGCAATTCTCCTCCCAGTTACACCTGAAGGTGAATTCTCACCATCAATGAAACTTTAAATGAGGGGCATTTCTGTATCATCAGCACCTCTCCCCAGGCCTTCCTTCAATTAAGCCTGACAAGTCCCACCCTCCTGCCTACCCAAAGCATTTATCACTGAGCTCTGACACACTTGTGAAGTCAGCTAAAACCTGTAGTGTCTTGGTTCTTAGGCCTGAATCAGTTTTTCCCTCTTGCAGTTTAGATGGATAAGACAGCAGGAAAGAAATACTCTTTTCCAGACTGAATGTTCAGTGTTTCACTTTCCCACTGTCCCGTTTGAGCTCTGTCATCTGAAAGAGTCTTAAATGCAGCTCCTGCCCCAGTGCTCTGAGCTGCAGGTTTGCTTTAGTATGTGCTACATGTTATTTCAAGTGTCACATCTCTCACTGTGGCTACAGCTCATTTCACTGGGTGTCTGACTTCCTCCCTTCGGGGGAAGGGAAAGGGCTGACCAGACCCAAAAAGTGCATTCAGTCTAAAGGAGCAGTAAAATGCAAAATGTTATTGTAAACCAGAAAAGAATTAACAGATTCTAAAAGGAAATAACAGATGTTAATTCAACAGGAAATCGCTACAAAAGTTACTAGCTGTAAGCAGCTTAGGGTGAATTAGCTTAGAAACCTCCCCAAAAACATTAGTTTCAAACTTTATAGAACTGTTTACTGATGCTCCAGCTTCCCCAAAACCTGTAATCCGTGTCTGAACTTTCTAATCCTCTTGGCCTCAGCCAGTCTCACACATCAGTTCATCCACAGAAATGATGAGTAGGATCATTTTTTCAATCCAGTTGTTTTGTGCTTCTTCCTGAGAGCCAAACGAACTCTTCGGAGCAAAGTGACTGCAACATGTAGGAAAAACACCGAGGGTAATGTCCATTAACACTGCTGACAAACAGCCTGCAAACAGGAACCTCAATGGAATCAGTGCAATCCCAGCTGGGCTTGTCTTTTGCAAAACAAATGAAATACCACAGTGTTAATATTGATTTCAAAGTTAAAACATGTTACACAGCAAAAGCTCAGAACCCTTCAGAGGGCACAGAGCAGTGTTCCAACAACTTTGGGCAGGTGTCTCTTTTGCTGACAGGAGCAGGATTGGGATAAACCAAAGTGAAGCTATGCCCTGGATTTGTGCCACAGTTTGACATCCCCTTAACAGCAGCTTCAGTCCAGCTGGCACGTGAGCAGACTCCAGGCAAGGAAAAACAGTCTGGCCACATTTGAGTTAGAAAAAGGAGCTTAAGGATTGGAGCTGCCCACAGCATGGAGGGGGATCCAGTCTGGCTCTGACACTGCTGTTAGGAGGCTTAGGATGCTGCTGCAGCATTGCAGCTACCAATGAACTTCCCAGTGCATCAGTAGCAAAAATGCTACTAAAAAGGAAAGACAAAACTATTGTTAAAAATCTGTCAGTCATTAAGGACACATTCTAATTAATGAATGGTAAAACAAAGCAGAGCCCAAAGCTGTATTAAACCTCTACTTCGGTCGTTAGTTGCTTGTAGCCACATTGGATTGCGCATTTGATTTCTGAAAGTGCTCAGTAGAAATCCAGAGTTAAGGTGGATAACCTCAGAATAACATCCATTTATTTACACATTAGTACTGTTAAATAAATCCAAGTCATGTCTACTTTACAATGAAGTGTGCAACAAGCAGAAGAAGTGAAGCACATACATCGTGTTGGGTTCACATTCTTCAAGGTGCAAATTTCAGCTACTCTTGCCCAAATCCTTCTGTTTCTTCAATTGCAAATAACAGCTTTTCCTTCAACTGCTCATAATTTTTATATGGTGGAAGGTCTAAGCGATTGAAACTGCAAAATAAAAAACCAAAAATATGTACTGAGGAAGAATCAAAAAATCCATTATGAATCTGGGTGACTAGAATTTTTGCTGCGGAGATTGATACTGGGATTTATACCCTGAGAAAAGCTGACTACTGATATAAACGTATGTATTTCTGAGGGCAGAGGTTAGTATTCAAGTGCTGATATAGTGATAGTTTTCATTAACTTTTCCTAGCTGGAGGAAAACCAACCTCTAGGTGGTTAATTAGAGTCATCATTCAGATACGAAATGTTCAACTTGTGTGGTTTTGCCTACCCAAAGAAAACAGGAGAAGTGACCTTTTCTCTGGAAGTGTGTGAATGTGGCTATTTTACTAAGGAGTTCAGTGATAACAAAAGACAGTCTCAACCTTGTTAGACACTACTGGTAATCACTTTAATTGTTCAGTAGCATATTACACAAATCCATGGAATTCCCAGTGGAATCTATTCCATGCCACAAGAGCTCTTCAGAAGTTCAGCTATCATTCAACAACATAGTTCACTGGTGTAATTTGTGTTTGCTTTCACGAAGTCTCAACTATTTCAGCAGATTACCCACTTACTAAAATGTCACAGCAGACTGTGGCCACCAAAATCAGAGCAATAGCAATATTCTGATTTGTTATGTACTCACCAGGTATGACTTCTGGGTAACCAGTTTTCCTTTCCAACTTTTTCGATACAGAATTTTTGGGGTCCATTGCTCCCTGTAAAAAATTCCAATACACAAGGCATAGTCCAGCTACCTTCCTATCACTGTAACACACCTGAAGCATGCAAGGCTTAAATAAAGACAGGATTACACTTATTTGCACAGAGACGGGATATTTGTCTCACTCTACAGCTCTGCCTGGATCAAAGTATACATGTGGAGAAATGCATCCATCTGAAGTGATTTTAAAGTGCAATAAATAGGTGTAAACATTCCTTCCATCTCTTTCCATCACAGCTCAAGTATATGCATGCCTTACAAAACAGCATTTAATATAACACTCATTAAAAATGCCATAAATATATAATTAGGTTCTTTTTAGAAGTATATCTCCTGCATTAGAAGGGTTATTAATACATACCCATGAGGTCAGCAAATCCTCCCACTGGCAATCTGCATGTTCCAGTCACAAACTGCAAGAGTCTCATCCTCTTCTCATTATCTATTTCTTTCACAAACTGAAAAACAGTAATGGAAATAAACATTTAGGGGTAGATTCAATCTTCAGATTTTTACATCATCACCATCCACAGACGAACAGTAATGTTGGGAACAGCTGGGTTAGCAGTAACAGTTTCTCTCTGCACTCTGCAGGTGTGCTCAGTGTTCTGACCACTGTTCAATGAGCTGTGCTCTGTAACTTCTGCTGGTCTGAGAATAAAGCAAAATCTGCAAACCTGCCAGAACCACACAATCTGCCTGCTGGTCCTGGTGTAGTGCCTGTAGATGGTGTGTCTCTGCCAGTCATTCAGGTCAATTTCTTGCATTCCACAGAGAAGCACCTTTGGGGCAGAAAAAGGGAAATAAGCAGAGGAGTACAAATTTCCACTTTCCTTCTGTGACCTTGCACACAGCAAAAGAAAACAACTAGACCCCCACTTAGCAGAATCTGCAAAAATAGTGCACTTGGTTTTAATTCTAAACTTCATCCAAAACTTCTATAAACAACAACTGATGATGAAGTGGTTCAAAGACTGGTTCATGAAGTGTATTTGGAGAGGTCACAAATTAGAGAGCATCTCTGTTGTGAAAAATGGAGTAATTGTTTGCAATTTTAGGAATAAATTCTCCCCTGTGAGGGTGGGCAGGCCCTGGCACAGGGTGCTCAGAGCAGCTGTGGCTGCCCCTGGATCCCTGGAAGTCTCCAAGGCCAGGTTGGACAGGGCTTGGAGCACCCTGTCCTGGAGACAGTGGAAGGTGTCTCTGCATATGAAAGGGGGCTGGAACAAGAATATTTAAGATCCCCATCCAAACCATTCTGGGATTCTATTCAAGCCAGTTTATCTTTGCCCAGCAATACAATTCTTGACTAGGGATGGGATGTTTTGTTTTGATGGCTTTACTTTTCAAACTGAACAGATGATTCAGAAAGCGTAATTTTGAGTGATCAAACCCAAACCAAGAACTTGGCCCAATCTGAATGTAACCATCCCTTGCATATCTGGCTTTATCTCTCATTCTGTCAAGTTACTTATTCTTTGAACACGGGCAAATGAAAGAATCACAAAAGAAAGTAAGAAATTTCTGCTGACAGAATCTTGGCATTCAGAAACATCTAAATTGGCTGCAAAGAGCAAAGTTAAGGAAAACACATTAATACTATTCCATGAAGTTTCCCCCATATTCCCTATAAAACAGTTGTCAGCCTCAATGAGTTCTGCTCTTCAGATGTACTGACTGGAGTTTATTTTATGTGTAATGACCTGGATCCAGCAATAGCCAAGCAATCCTTTACCTCCAGTTCCTTTGCATCAAAATACTGCAAATACTGTTGTGGCAGTATTTCATTGAAGCCTTCAAAGAAAGCCTGTGTCTGCTCCTCAACACCTCGGGACAGTCTCCATTCTGCCACTAGCCTGGGAAAGAAGACACACCAAGATCATTTAAATGGCTCATGCTAACCCAAGTCCACATCTTTACCTATTTTGAGATGAACTGTAAGCCAAGTTAAAAATAAACATGGAAAGTCTGGAAAGTTCTGGGGATAGAGCACCATATAATTTTATCGGCAGCCTTTACTCTTTGCAAATGATTGCATTTTTTCTCTAAATTACCCTAAGTGTTCAACTGTTCTGCTACAGAAGTATTTTGGACTTGAAGAGGAGGCAGCATCTCTTCACTGATTAATGAGAGCACAGCAGTCCTGAGGTGTTTGAAGATTTTGTCTGATATTCTCCCCAGAAATCTCAGTTGTTATCCATGACAAGGTAAAAAACAAGTCAAGTTGTACTGGTGAAGAGCAGCAGGACTGCCAGCTTACCAAGCAGTGACTATGTCCATTTGGAAAGTTCCATATTTGTTTCTGTTAATCATGAAATTTTGCTCTGTGGCAGAAACTCCACTCTCCATTAATAAAAGGGTGAAAAGCAGGCAGGAGACCCGGAGAACCTGAACCCAGGGAGAAGCAGATATTATGCTGAATTCAAGCCTAACCTGTCAGGAGCACTGGATTCTAAAGGAGAGGTGGCTATTTCTCATTTCAATCCTAGAAACTTGGGGGACTTAAAGCAGGACTTGGAGTAAGTCAAAAGAATCTGAATGAAACTGTAATCCAAGCTCTCCCTGGGTTCCTAGGAACTAGAGAAGAATGTTTTTCTGCAGATCCTCTCTCCTGCCAAATGCCAGTATGTTTCTGGTGCAAACACCACCTCTTTTGTGAATCACTGAAATGTCTGCGGATTTCTCACGCGATGAAAACAGAGCCCACTCCCAACTCCCTCCCCCTGCTCATGGAAAAGCCTTCACAGAACACATCGTAACAAAGACGAAAATTCTCAGTGATTCAGTTTAGTTTGTGCCTGCAATGTGTGACAGCTTTTTTTGCAAGCACATCCTCCAAGCTTTTATGTTGAAGTTCACACCTTAAATCAGAGCTGCTGTACGGCTGCACACTGAGGAAGGAGGGGATATTTCAGGACAAAGCAGGTCACTGTTCACATGTTTATTCCTTAATCACTCTTATGCTCCTTCACTCTTAATCTATTGCTTTAAAACTTTTTGGTGCTGCAAATATGATCCTTATTTTATGACAATACAACCTATGACATCATTCAAAACACTGTTACAACTACAAGACCAGTCCAGATAAAACTAATAGCCATTCCAAGTATCTTTGAAAAATAAGAATCTTCACAAAAACATCCAAAAATGTTCTCAAAAAAACCCCAACAAAAAACAACCCCTCAAAACCCCACATGAACCAGAAATGGCTGGCTAGAACGTCAGCAGGCTATAAAGCAATATAATTACATTAATAAACAGATGTAACATTTCATTAAATACATGACAGCCACAATTCTTGTCGTGGTATTCTGCTAAACTGAGATAACTAGGAAAAAAGTGGACTTTCTTCTAAGCATGATCTTTAGGAAAAGTAGATTTTAGGAACTTATTTCTATCAATATTCCTATTTCAAATATGGTATCCAAACACTTGCCATTTGTTGCCAGCATTAGCAATTGTTCAGCAATGCTTCAGATGACACAGACAGTCTTTTGTTGCTAGAACTCAAAGAAAGAAAATGACAGTATTTTAAAGTCTTCACTTATTCTTACCTGATGTAGTCTTCTTTATTTTCTTCTGTGACCAGAATGTTGCTACCATTTGGCTTCAAATCGTGGCTTTTGATTTCACCTAGTATTTCTTTATCAACAGAAAAAAACATTTCCAAGCCACATTCTTCAATATCATTCTCTCTGGAAGGAAAAAAATACAGTTTTAAATAACTGTGTTGAGAACTTGCACACAGCAGAGGAGATGAGTATGAAGAACCTAAAGGTAGAAGGTTTGGAGTTAAATAGTCAAGATAAGGAAATGTTCTTTACACAGTAATTATGGCCTTGCCAGAAGTCCTGGAGTTTATATGTTGATTTATGCTTTTGGAAAGTGAAGAACTGCCTGTATATACAGAGGTTTTGATGATGGTTTTCCTCTGAAATCAAGTGCAAAATCCAGATATTTATTCTGACCCATAACACAGCAATGCCAGTCTTGAAAACATAGCTGTGGTTTATTGAGCCCCATGATGCAACTGCACTTCTGAACTTCATCCTTCCAAAATATACAGTACTGCATGAAACCTTGGGTGAGGAGGGAAGGCTTCAGATGAAAGGCTGATTTTATTTCATCATCCATCCCTTTGGAAATGAAAGCTACATGCTCAAGCTCAGTTTGGGTACCGAGGTTTGGCAGGTGACCTCTAAAAGTCTCCTTCCAAACTCAGCCAATCTCTGAAATCCTCAAACTTGTGGGAATGAGAAAAAGAGCCCTTCCTGCAAAGTTATAAAATTTGCTTTTTTGTGAGGAACAAAATTATGTCTGTCCTGACAGTCCATGGCTCTTCTCCCCTGTAAACATGCAGTCCTTTCCTCAGGGGTACCTCCAGCAGCACTACAGAAAAGCAGGCCCAGCTACACTGAAGTTTGGGTCTGGACTGAGAGGACTCTGCAGCCCTTGGAGGTCTGAAGCCTTTTCTCCAATTTTCACATCCTTAAGTGATTTTTCAAAGGGGCAAGGCCTTTTCTGCACTCCAGCCTAGATTTCTATCACTACAGAAATTGCTTTGAATTAAAATGAAGGCACATTAGCAGCACATCCATGGAGTACAGAACACACTACTCTGAAAACCCAACAAAATTCCTATCCCAATTCTTAAACATTTCATGCTGCTTTCTCTGCTCCTCAGTATTTAATATGAACCTTCCAAAATCACCACTATAGATGAAAATCTTGGCTTTTATATTTAGTTTTGCATTTCAAAACCCAATCTATTCTCACACCTTCTATGAAGTTTTCAAACCATGTTTAGAACTATTCTTAGTGTGATTCCTAAGTGAAATGTTTTGTCTCTTGTCACAAGAAAGACTAATTTTCCTACAAAATTGTTTTTATTATAGCTGAAGAAAAAAAATTACTCAATTTGTCTTTTTCTTCTAATATACTTGTTAATCTTTTTAACTGAAAGAAAAAAAAATCTGTGTTACTGAAACAAATGGTGCATATCAACCACAGATTAAAACATGTGACATCCTCCTATGACAAAATCAGTACAAAATTACAATGCTTTAGATCGAAGGGGTTTTAAAAATTATTTCTTAAAATACCTGTAATACATAATTCCAAAATAATTGTAGTCTAGAAACTCCACATCCTTTTTACTTGCTAGTCTCTGGAGAGGAATTTGCAAAAGAGTGGAAGAGGAGAACTCCACAAGAGCATGGACAGAGAGGTGCCTGACCATGCAGACATGGAAGGCTGCAGGTAGGAATGGTCTGGAATCATTAAGCTTGGGGCAAAAATACCAGGACAGCTAGAACTTCTTTAAAGCATTAAATCTTCAATACCAACCTTGAGGTCAAATTGCAAGTGTGACTAACAGAAGAACTGTGTGGTAGTAAATAATAAACTCCATTTGTTAACTTCATGTTCTTGTAGCACTAAACATTTTGTTTTCTAACTAAACCAGTATTAGAGAAACATTAAATGGGTATTTCCTGATTTCTTTTAATCAGTTATCTGAAAAGTCTCAGTGAAATTTACTCAAGCCATTTTATTTGTAACCAGGTTCAACACTGCCAGATCTGTACGTCTAACCGGAATTAGTAACAGCCAATAAAAACACAACACAAGATGCTGCACAGAATACTCAATGAACCAGAAAGGCTCTGCATGAACAAATCATTCTTTGTGTATCTAAACTCACAGTAAAAATTCCATACTGCTCTGCAATATTAGATTTTGTTCTTCTGTGGGGTTGTTAGTAATAGATTTACACCTAACTTCCTGGCAGAAGTGAAAACCAAAACCATTGTATTGCTATTTCAAGAACAAAACAAAGTCAAACTCACTTTACCCAGATGAGAGAGTTGTAAAACTCTGGGTCAACAGATTCTAAATCCTTGAGTCCTACTGCCTTGTTTAGGATACGTTTATAGAATGGCAGAGAGAAACCAGTGTCAATGAACTTCCCATGGAACAAAGCCTGAGGAACACAAAAACAGACAAAATAATGCAAAGGATGCTTCAGTACTTAATATGACAACATTCTGTTCTCTGTGCCCATGAAATCTGACAGCCAAAGAATTAAACCAACCTGAGTACCATCACTGCCAATATGCTGAAGTAGCTTTTACCAACAGGAGTTATAGCCAAAACACCTGATATTGTCAGCTCAAAAATGGATTTTTATCATTATCCATCTGATGGCACAGTATTTACTTATAGGAAAATTACAGGACAGACCTGCTTCCTGCTTTAGGACTTACCATGGCAATGAACCTCCCGATGAATCGGAAGTATTTCAGGTGGTCTGGGTTGATGTAAGAGGCTGGGTTTATCTGTAAGCAGTAGTTATCTTTCCCTGCATATTCAAACAGGCAATACATGGGGTTCAAGACTTCGTGTGACAACAGAAAGAACCACTCCCTGAAATCACACAAACAATAAAAACACATTTCAAAATAAATCACAGCAGAAATTACTATAGCTAACTCATGTTGACTCAGGCCCTTGTTGGGCCTCCTTTCCCAGAGAGCAGCTGACCTACACTGACACCAAGGGAAACTACAGCAAATTACAAATTAAAATGCAAAGTTGCAATGATACACAACTGTCAGTGGCTTGGATAAAACCCACTCTTATCTAAATGAGCACATTACAAGTGTACCCCTGATCTAAACATCCAGGGCTGGGGAATGCCAATTAACATATGCACATCTCAGTTACATTCCAGTCATGACTTTGTATTTAAATGTAGATTTCTGTTCACTTTTTCAATAAACTCTACTTTGATGTTAACAGTTGGGTCAAAGGGTCACTTCAGTTCAGTAAACTGCATCTCTTTAATCATGGAGATGATAAGTAACTCCTAATGCAAACTGAAAATCATTTTACACAGTTTTAAGACATGCAAACATCTTGCAGAACTGCCTTCCTCAGATGTTCCAAGCTAAGGAATAAACTTCACTCCTATTGTGAAAGCACTGCAGTTAAGTACTTTGGGGAAGTCTTCACATCACCACTAGCAGAACAAGCTATTATCTGCCATTGCAGTGTAGTTTACCTTGCCACACCTCCATAATCTAAACCTTCTTCACCAGGGAAAATAACCCATAAACGTCTCCGGAGATCCTGAGGGCTGAAGCTCATTATCTTAGTGAAAGAAAAACAATCAATTATTTTTAACAAAACAGCTATAAGCATTGGTTAGAATTACTACTATTTTCTAACAAGCATTTAATAATTTGGAAAAATTTTAATCAGGGTATACAGACCTTAACAAAACCTTCATATTTTAACCTTAGGTCTCAGAGATTAACTCCTAATAATGCAAATAGAATTAATAACTTTTTGTTTAAAAAAAATTACTTATTTCAAGACAATCAGACTAAGATCAACTTAATATAGTGTTTGTATGTAGACCATGCTAGTACAACACATTGTGAGGAAAAATGCATAAACATAAGCACAACACAAAAACATCCTGAGAATGGGGTGCTGCTCTGCCCCAGCAGTCTCCTCAAAATCAACTCAGATTTTAAATCATTCTGAGGGGAAAAAACCCCCAAAACCACATTTGTCAGATATATCAGTGCCAGAACGACATATATTAGCATGATCTTGTAAGTGTGAATGCAGCCTAACTATTAAATATTTTTTTTTGTTAGTCTAACTTAAAGTAACATTAGCAAAATATCAAAGGTTCAAAAATGACAGGTGAGAATAGATTTAATAACACTACTTTTCATACCCATTAGTCCCATGTTTTAACACAATACCTGCTGAAATGAGTCCTCAAATAATGTTTTCCTGCTCACGGTGATCTTTATATGCTGTGGCATTGCAAGTTGCTGAAAGGAAATTTTTTAGATATGAAGGGTACAATCACTTAAAGTTTCCACTACTCAGTTTGGACTGCTATTTGTTGTATATATTAAAAAGTACAGTTGAATTCCATCAATCAATATAAAACAAATCCAGCAATCAAGGTATCTGAATTGTAATTTAATCCAATAATAAATTGGTTCCAATACTGCTATCTACAGTGACATGAACACACCTCCAGATGCTGCTCAGAACAGGTTAAATATTGCACTCCTACAGGATACTGGAAAACATGAAGATCAATAACACATCCCAGCTGAGGAGGCCTTTCTACTCAAAATTGATGAGACACATGGAGAACCTCTCCTATAAGAAAAGGCTGAAAGAATTGGGATTGTTCAGGCTGGAGAAACTTCAGGGTGACCTAATTGTGGCCTTCCAGTACCTGGAAGGGACCAACAAGAAGGATGGAGAGGGACTATTGACAAAGGCCTGGACAGGACACAGGAAATGGCTTCCCACTGCCAGAGGCAGGGCTAGGAGGGATATTGGGAAGGAATTCCCAGCACCTGTGAAAGTGGGCAGGCCCTGGCACAGAGTGCCCAGAGCAGCTGTGGCTGCCCCTGGATCCCTGGCAGTGTCCAAGGCCAGGGCTTGGAGCAACCTGGGACAGTGAAAGGTGTCCCTGCCCATGGCAGGGAGTTGGAATGAGATGATCTTTAAGGTCCTTTACAACTCAAACCATTCTGTGATCCTGTTAATTTAATAAAAAATTAGAATATTCAGGCTATACTGCACAAAATTCCAAGTGAAAAACTAGCCTAGTCTCTCCACTATTTTCAAAGGATAATTCAGTGACTCTTGAAAACTGGAACATTTAAACCAAAAACTTTTTCCCCAAACATCAAGTTACTTCATCTTTTGATATAAGGAGCTTAGAGGACCAAGACTGACACACGGGAATTTGATATGTTAGAGCACCCTATGTGCACCACAGCATATTCCTCAGTGCTTAGACATGTCTGTTGTGTTGCAAATACCCTGCATTTTCTGCCACAAGTGGGTATTCATAGAGAAAGTAAATTACTCTATTATATTATATTAACTCTAAAAAAACTGCCTCCATATATTTCTGTATTATCAGCAGCAATAAAATGCTATTCGGAAACCCACTACTTAAAAAAAAAAAAGTGGGGAAATTTATGTTTTCCTTTATTTTAAAACATTTTAAAGCCAAAAGTTACATCACTTTAAAGCTTACATGAGATTCTACATTTCCTGCATTTACTCCCTCCTAATTTAACTCTCCTTTAACCTTAGAGTAGTTTAATTTCCTTTACTGGAGGGCACTGAAGAAGGCATTGAA
>NW_005054660.1:42332-56155 GCF_000277835.1 Geospiza fortis | reverse complement strand
TAAGCAAAACCAAAAAAGCAAGCAAATATTGCCAAAAAAGATGAATCCATACCTGACACCAGAATCTGAAATAATGGACCTTGGCCTTGAAATCACGCACATAAGCTATCTGGGGTCCATTGTCCCTGCAACCAAAAGGAGGAAAAAAATGAATTTCCAAGTGTTTTTGTAACTGAAGTAAAAGCCTGCAAATGTACTCATACAGCTATATGGTTTAGCTGGCTATATAGTCACATTTTTTGATTTTGGGGTGTAATTTCTTGGTTTTAAACTAAAAAGAAAAATCTTCCTTTGTAAACTGTGGAATGCTTAACAGTACATTTAAAACACTACCTGAACATTAACTGTAAAAAAAGATTCTAACAATAAAGAAGGGACGACATTCAATTAACTTGGGAGGTAAATTCTGGTTTCAACTTCATTCTGGTTCCTAAAAAAAAATCAGAAAAAGAAAAGGTTGGGTTTCTTCCTCCACTACTCTCAAATCTCACACATTACATGGCAAGAAGGATTCTGCAGTGTTTAGAACTCTGGCTTCTTCAGGGACTTTCAGTGAATGAAAAATCCCTGGTAATTAAGAAGCATTGCTCCATGTAAACCTTTCTGCCTAATAATGTAGTAAGAAGCAAAAAATAAACATTTAAAAAATATTTTAAAAATGATGTGTGCTAAACTTGACTTTTGAAACCTTAGTAAAATGTTAAGAACACTTACAGAGCAGACTTGCCCGTGCGGGGATCTATGTATGTAGTGGTTCTTCTATTGTGATCCACAAAATAGGGAATTCCATCCACAGTAAATCGCATTTCCCAGCCCTCTGGCAAGGGCTTCTCATTTAACTGACTATGGATACAACAAAATACATGGTAACTGATCAACTGAATCCATTATGTCAATGGAGTAATACCTGAGACAGTAAATATCTTGGAAAATCTAGAAAGTCTACAGATTGAAAAAGTTTCTCTTTGGATTTATTTTAGCTTCCCCCCGCCAAAATTTGCAGTCAGCTCTCAACTAGATCAAAAGGACTGCTGAAGTAAGCATTATCTCATTTGCTTGAAATACCTTAAATAAAGGCAAGAAAAAGTGTACACTTTTCCTTAAGGGAAAAGTGTAAGCTAGGTTTATTGTTTCCTTCACAAACAACAGAATTTTATCTTCTAACTATGAGATTTTTACTCAAAAACTGATATAATTTTAATAAGCAGTTTTTGGTACCTCATGAATAATCACAGCAGCCAAAAATGTTTCAGAACGACAAAATTTAAAGAAAATGCCAATCTTGATCATGTAGAATTTTTTGCCAATTTTTTCCAACTCAGTTTTGCTGTACACAAAAGTAGATCTCAATATATCTGGAAGATCTGAGTAGTATCACTGTGAAGTGCTCCCCAGTGGCTTCCCTCCATAAATACCATGTCCTGACTGTGCAGCCCAAACATTCTGTTACTGGACTGCTCCAAGAGGAATTGCTCTCCACAGCTGTAGAGGTGAGTGGCTACAGCTGTAACCCTTCACACAGCCTTGGTTGTCCCCCTTCCCCTCCTTCACGGAGGACAGGTGAAGTTGCTTCACCAAACAGACGTTTTCAGCTCAAACAGCACTTGGGACTGAACACACTTCACCCTCAACTTACTGCCTCCATTCCTTACCTCAAAGACTTTGCAGTGACAGAGCTCAAAATAAACAGAACCCTTGTGCATCTAGTAGTGCCTCAAGTTCTCTGTCTCCTTTATTCCTCCTTTTTTAAAGAGGTGTGAGGAAAGGTGCTACAGTTTTTTCAGTCGTCTTCTTTCTGTCTCCTACCCATCCCCAGATGTGTCCAAGACCAGGCTGGATGGGGCTTGGACCACCCTGGAATAGTGGAAGGTGTCCCTACCCATGACAGGAGGGTGGAACGAGATTGGCTTTCTGTGATTTTGTGACTGTGTGGGAAACAACCAAAGTCTTACTCTAGACTCTGCACCATCCCATCATCACACAAAGGAAATCTCTTCTTCCTCTAATGACACAAATGTTTAGACAAATGTAATTGATTACTTATGAAAAGCAGAAGCTTTTCTACTGGGGAATGAGTTCATTGCTTACTGTTGACCAAGGCTTTCCTGGTAGTTGTAGGATGACACAGCAATATTGCGACGGTTTCCATTTTGGCCAATATCTCAACTTTTTATCGAGCTCTCAGGTGTTTGCATAGCACAATCCATGCCTCACCTGTGGGCAGCAATTCTTGGCTCACTCTACTCTCATTTACTTGGCTACATTTTAATTTAATTTACATTTTCATCACACATTCAGCTTCAACTGATTTCTTACCCCTGACTCCTGGGATCTTCCCACTGAGTGATTCGTGTGTTGTGATTGACAAAATACACTCTGCCATTGCTGTCAGTTCTTTTTTCTGAAAAGATGTAAAAGGAGAAATATTCAATTCCCTCTTTAATTTATTGCTGAGACTACATCAAATATACAATATAAATCACCAGACTCAGCCTCTCCTGCTCTCAGGTTTCTCTGTACCTCCTGTGACCCAACCTATTTTCACTTTCATTGACGTTACTCCTTACTATGTAATTTATTTTCAACTGTAGGAGAAATTAATTGGAAATTGAAAACTGTGAGCTGTTTTGTCCACAGGAAACTTCAACTGTGTCAAATATTGTGATGTGCCCAACAAGCAACACAGAAAGCAAACACAGAGGAGGGAACAGATATACACAGAAGTATCAAGAAGGTACAAAGGGGCTTCAAGTTCAACTTATAGCAGGGAATAAAACACAGTCAAAATTCAGTTTCCAAGAAAACCCATTTATATTTTCTCTCAGATGAACCATGGGCATGCACTGCCCATGAGAAATGCCCTGACTTGCTCCTCTCCACCATTCTGCAGCTCTTCATACCATTTTTATTTAGTGTTGCAAGAGAAACAAATCAAAATCTGACTACCACAGCTCAAAAGCTTCAGTTTCCAAGAGAAGTCTGTAAGTAGGCATTTGCCTGTGAGCCTGACAGCACAATTCCACACAATGTGGAGACTCAGTTTGCCATTTCCTGGACACTGCCAGCCTAAAGACCTTTCTGTGAAATGTTATATATAATGTACCTAAAGCACAAGGGTGGGGAAATCACAATTTCATGGCACAAAGTTGCAGCAATATCAGGACGAAAAATACAAATAGCACTGTTTGAAAAGCAGATGAACCCAAAAACTCAGGTCTAACTCTGCCAAGTAATTACTTGCTCCAAATTCCACAAGAGAATTCTGAGAGCTTTGCCTACATATCATAAAACTTGAATTTTTATATCTGCTTGATAGTCACCCCACAAAGTAGTTTTAGACTTCTATTTTTTATTACACCCTGCCAAAATTTGTATTAATTGTAAATTTTCAACCCTGTAAAGTACAAGAACAAATTTATTCCAGGGAGAGGGCCAAATCAAGAAGCAGTTAGTTGTCACTATAAAAAACATTTTCAGACCAACAAAACTCTTCAAGACTTGTCTTGGAGAGAGAATTTAGCAGTTTGATTTAGAGAGGATTTGGAGCCTGATTTAGCAGGAACAGGATGGTAGGGGGGAATGAAAAAGTCTCAAGAGGATGACAGTGTTAAGGCAGCTATTACACTTGTTACCAGTGGAGTAAACCAGAACACTTAATAGTTTCTAAGCCACTTTGAAATGGCATAGCCTAGTCAGGATTCTGTCTAAATAGCACATTTGATTAGATCTGATTTTAAAATATTTTAAATGTAGATTTTAATTTTCAAAATCTAGTTTAGGACAGCTGACAAATAATTTGGCAGAAGTATGCTTTAATGTTTAATTACATTGCATTACAAAACACATTCAAGTTAGTCTTACCCCATCCATGTGGCAGAGGGCCAAGAGGATCAAACTCTTTGTTCTGTGTGGATGAAAAATCCTGGTTCTGCAAGTCACACGAACAAATGAGGCATTAATGACTAGTCATTTGCTTTCCAGATGTTCTACCATAGCCATCCTGAATTATTGAAGTAAATGCATTTTTGTTAATGTTACACATAAGCAAGGATGCCAACTCTTTCTTTTCCTCCACAGAGAAGGCCCATTTTACTGACCTTGGTATGCTTAATTAACTACAGTGCCAAGAAATAATTATTCTTTGTTTAGTACTCCTGCCTAGGCAGGAGGAAATTAGTACAGTAGCACCCAAAGCAATCAGAACCTTCATTCCTGCACTCAGTACAGTTCTCCCTACCACCACTTACAGGCTCCATTTTACTCTCACACGTACAGCAAATCAGAACCTCCATCACTCTTGATGAGCATGAGTAGCATGAGTTGGAGTGATCTAATGTCTGCTATTCATCAGAGACAAACAATGGAGTAAAAATGCTGGAAGGATTATTTTAAATTTCCCTGCTCTCCTAACATTCATTGTGCATAATTTATTTTACCCAGAGCAGAAATGCACTGCTTACCTCCCATGTGTTTGGCCAGGATAATACAAGATACAATACAAATAACCCAGCTTATTACTGAGCTGTAGCTTGAGCCAAAGGCTTTATCAATGTTGTACATAAATTTTATCCAAGAAGCCCTATATTGAGGTGAGAACTAAACCCCATGTGCCGACTGGAAGGACATGAACTTACATTACAATGAGCCCTCCCTGCCACGCTACACACAGAGATATATTATCATAAACCATGACAGAGTCTGCTGCCTTTATGGGGAAAGGTGACCCACAGGCATGCCCAAACCCCAAAACCACCCTAACCCTCAGTCACCCTAGTACTTCTTACCCCATAAATGAACCTCTGGTTGAACTGCTGCATGGCTCCCTGGAGCTGGCTGCGCTGGAGCTGCCACTGCTCATAATTCCGGACGGACTCCAGTGTCGGCCGCTGCCATGTGGTCGTTCTGGTGAAGTGGTCAACGTAATAAATCCTGCCCATGTTGTCAACTCGGCGCTCCCAGCTGTGGGGGAAAAGACAAGCCACAGAGCTGGCAATTTAAGGCTCAGAGGCACTTGGAGGCCAATGTGGTGAAAGGGAGCAGAAAGCATGGGCTCATCAGCAGCTTTTTTCTCCTTGTACCCTCTGCTAAAATTATGCAAGAGCTAGACTTTTTTTATGAGAATCACTTTTATTTGTTGCATACTATACAAAGTCAGACCCATTCAATTTATTGTATTTTCAGGGTTTTTTGAAATAGTTCTCAAGAGCTGTCTAGACCACTGTTCATACTGTGCTGGCATCACTGCAGTTATCCCACCCAGCTGGTTTCTCCTAAAACACAGCAAACCCTCTGACATTTTAAGCTATTCAACACAAGACTTCCTCACACTCTTGATCAGGCAGAAAAGAAAGGTCTGGGCATGGGGTTTGGTATTTTGTTGTTTTTTTTTTTTTCCTAATTTTCAGTTCATATGAGATCAGTACTACTTACAAAACTCGAAAGAAAACATTCCTATTCTAAGTAAGCTTAAGCAATATACAAGTTCATCTATTGAAAAAGTTCAAAATAACTTGAAACATGACAGGTGAAACATGACAGGTGGGCTCCATTTATGAGACTGCCAGTTTTTGTTCTTCAATAACAAGTTCTCTTTACCATTCCATGTTTTCACTTTGTAATTCTTTATAGTGTGTGAACCATTTGAGGATGAAAAAGTGCAACAGAACAACTCCTGTGCTTTTCTTATATTGTTAAAAAATAAGAAACACCAACTGTGAGCTAACACCACTAGATGTTCTGATGCCAAGAGCTGGAGACATTTAATAAAGACAGTTGGTTTCTACATGCATAATAAATTGGCAGCTGGGAGCCCTGAGACAAGATCAAAGGCCTGCAAACAGTAACCTCAGGATAAGAGGTAACCAAGAGCATTGCTGCTCAAGCTGATAGTTATGTCAATGCCAAAATACTTTTCTGTGGTTTTTGCTCCCATTTACTCTGGGGGGTGTCTACTGTCTTTAACTGAAATCTGTTTCTTGGTCAGTAAAGATGCACTTGCCTCATCTTTGACAGGAAATTCAGATTTGTCTCATTTTGACATTCAACTCTTTTCCATATGCATTCCTTGGAGACAACCCAGAGCAACTGGGTTCACATTTCTGTTTTCAAATATTTGTTCCAGCTTTAGCAGACTGGCAGGCAATTAATTCCTGAAAACCCTAGACATCTGAGATGATTGTATGGCTGATGCTGGCTCACCTTGGAGGAAGAGGCTCTGGCCGATCCCACGTTGTTCTTTTTTCAACATGATCCACATAGTACACTCGACCATGCTGGTCTACTCTTTGCTCCCAACTGAAAATAGATCAAAAAGTTTAATCTTCCTCCAGATCAAACTACTCCAATCAGGTATCTCATCTACAGCTTAAAGATGAGAAACATCTGTTTTCATAAAATGCTTATTTCTAAACAAAATGCTTCAAACTAACCCTTGGCTCATGAGATGCACCCAAACAGTGTGCAGCACACAATGGTACCATTCATATTAACAGTGATTCTATGCCAACTAAAATAAAAAAAAAACATTGTACATGACCACCTTTCTGGGAAACAGAAGCTCAAATTCATGCCTAGGTGTAAAATTTTAGCAAAACTTTGTATTCAATATCAAGTGTATCAATAATCTATTGAACAGAACCAACTACAGATAATAATTCCCTTTTAGAATAGCATTAATCCAATATATGCACATTTTACAGTGATCAAGTACATGCAGAGATCACCATAAGTAAGGGCATTGGTCACATTTTCTGCACATGCAGTATTTGGGATAATGACTTACCCCTGTATTTGCATCAAATGTAACATCACAGGGGAAAAAAAAAGCTATTTGCCATTTCTGTTGAAATCAAAATGATAAAGGAACAGCTGCTGTTTTCAAGATCACTTCTTTATTCCCATTGTCCTGTGAGGTAATTCAGACCACTCCTACCTTTTGCTTTCACTACCTGCAAATCAAGGCAGGTAATTCACCAACTTCACCATTCACATTGGGAAGCTTTTGATTTCCCTCACTCAGACAGTCCAGAAATTTTTTTTCCTGGTGTTTTTTTTAAAGTTGAGAGCTTTGAGGCAAGAGGTCAACCATCTGACAAATTCCATAGGTACCCAAAGTACAGCAGCATGTCCACACTACCCTCAGGAGCTACAGTATGAAATTCAAACCTTCAGGACTGCAATAGCAGCTTTTCTTCTACTTATCTGTACCAATATTTTCCTACCTGAGTTTATTTTAATTTGAAGACAATAAGCTGCCACACCATTTTAAACCTATGTTCCACTGACATGGGAACATATGATAAGTATCAGAATTCTTTCCTTCAGTACTTGAAGATGGACCATACAAAACAGTTATAAACCCTCCAAATTCATATTGGGGGATTTTTGTCAGGCAACAGAAGGCAGATATTATCTACGGTTTCTTACACCTACTGTAAGTAAAATAAAGTAAAACCAGAGAAGTCAACACACATGGGGAGAAAGAAGTCATTAAACCCATACCCAGGTGGAAGAGGTCCTTGGCTGACTGTAGTAAGAGCCTGAGGTGAAGGATTTACTGGCTGGACTTGTCTGGACACTGGAGGAGTGGTGAGTGCAGGAGTGGCAGGAGCTGTGCTGGCGGCTGTTGCCCCCTCAGGGCTCTGCTCTGAAGGTGTATTTGAGGCTGTACCTGCCAGTGATCCTGCACTGGCCCCATCGCTTTCTGTGGATGTGGATGAAGGACCATTTGCACTTGCTATGATGTCAGAGAGAGAAGAGAAAAAGCCTTTAACTGACATTTATCACCAATCTGTTGTAGAAGTTACACATTACAAAAGCAAACCTGCCAAAACTGCTGTTTCCACAGCCACATTTTGTAGCTCAAACAAAAACTGAACAGCAATTCTGTCTCACTGTAAAAATGCTTTAATCCAACAACTGCCATGAACAGCTTTTTGGTATTTCTGATAAATATTTATCTTGTCTGCATTCTGTAAACATTAAATGATGATAAAAAACTACTTCTTTGTACCAATGAATTCATTCTTTTCCATTTATTATTTGGAATAATAATTTAAGAGATGATAAGCATAAAATTTTCAAGAGGAGATTTGATATTGCATGGAAAGTAAGAATCACAATGGGAGGGGAACACAGACATTCTTTAAATGTCTTGAGTTTTATCTTAATGTCATTTGGTGGGTGGGGTTAGAAGTTGAACACAGGTCAAGTCTCATTAATTAACTGTACTGGATTAATCTTTTAAACTAATTACTGTATTGCAGGGCCCATCCAGATCCAGCATTTATCAATTGTAATAATGCGACTGCAGAAACACTGCATTGTATGGGGGTAAAGGAATTACCTCAAAAATATCAAGTAACTTTTCAGAATTAGTGGCCTTCAGGTAGTTTTTAATAGCTAGATAAAAAAAATCTATGCATTTCAGCAGATAATGAATGTGCTTTAAGTGCTGCAGCTTCACAGAATCTAACTGCAATTGTAGAAACCAGTAACTTGTATGTCAGAATGCACTATTATCAACTTGAGGCAATTCTGTGAGCCTTCAGTGGATTTCATGTCACCCTCAGAGGATGCCTTAGTGCAGCAGCAGCACTCACTTGTGTTCTCCTGGTCCCAGCTCCACTCTCTGTAGCACCATCACTGACTGCCACCACCCCTGAGCAGATGTGGAAACAAGAAATTTCCAGTAACAATGACTAAACAACTTGTATCAAATGCAAGCTAAAAAATACTCCTTCAGAAGTGACCTGCCAAAGAATTTACCATCCAAAGTGCAGCTGAACATCAGGAGCAGAAACAGTTATGTTCACTCAAGGAGTGCCCAGCCCAAGGACGTACCGGCGACCGACGGGGGTCTGCGGGGAGTGGGGGGCGGGGGCCTGGCAGGCCTGGGGGGTCTGGCAGGTTTGCAGGTCCCATTTGTGAGCAATGGAGAGTCACTGCCATTAACAGTCTTGTTTTCACTGGAAGCAGCATCCTCACAGTTTTCAAGGCCATTTGAGTTAGTCCTTTTGCAGGAAAAGACACAGAGAAGTGTTCTAGTGGTGCACAGGTGACGTGAAACTTTGCAAATCACAGAATCATGGAAGAGTCTGGGTTAGGACAGGCCTTAAAGATCATCTTGTTCCAGCCCCCTTCCACTAGACCAGGTTGCTCCAAGCCCCATCCAGCCTGGCCTGGGACACTTTCAGGGGGGTTGAAAAGACACGTGAAAGACACTAGAATGCAACAGTTACAACTAGGTGAGATTCGTAACACTCACAATAATTCCAAGTATCTATACATCTGTACAAACACACTCAGAGTTTATCTCCTGAGGTACTTGAAACTTCATTGATGGAAAGGTGGTGAAATAGATGTATATAACATCTATCATCAAAATCTCCTCTTTCATTTCCCAATTTGATACACTTGCCCTTAGGTGCAGGCTCTGGATTTTGCTGCTCAGCTATTTCTGCCCATGAGTCCCTAATGAGATGAGAAGCTAACACCTGAGAACAGCCTGTGTGCCCTTACTCCACAGGGCTGGCATATGCTCAGAACACACAAAATGTTACAAATTTTTAGAAATCTTACTAATGCATACATATTTTTCCCTCTAAACTCAATTCTGGAACAGGCTGGAGAATTTAGCCTTAAAAGTTTTGACTAGCAGCTATGAATATAAACTGCTCAACCTTACAAGAACTAAGAAACTACAAAACAGTACTGACCCATGCTGTGCTGTTCACTTACACCTAGCACAGGATTATTCTGATATATTTGTACCTCCTTAAGCAGAGTTAGAGGTTTCTACATCTTTAGTCAAAAGCATTTTCAGAATGTGCTGGGCAAAACAAAAAGGTTGTCAACTAAAATTCTAGTGGATTTACAGGTCAAGCACATAAGCCATCACAAATGAAGGAAGTTTCAACCCAGTACCTTGAAAATTACATTCCTTCAAATGTACACAAACTAAAACCCAAGAGGTAAGGCTAAGTAAATCCCAAGTTGTAAAGGACCAAGTTGTTGATTTAACCTCAGTATCATGGTCAAACACACTTTTGCTCTGTACCAGGCATGGTGTACGTAATTCATACTACACCAACTGCAAAATAAATGAGTCCAAATCATTAGTGACCTCAAATCTGTAGGAGGCTTAGCCCCAGTTTTTCAACCATTCCCCCTTGTTCTTTCACATCATGCCCTTGTAGAAAGTCACTTTCCTGATCATTTACATGATCCTCACAATGACCAGCAGAAGCCCCCTGGTTGATACCAAAACTGAATCATTATAATTATTACTGTTATTATTCTACAATATTCAGGTATTCTGAATACCCAGGCATCTAAAAATTCATTCAAACACAAAAATAAAACAGAAAAAAACCAAACTTTCAAGGGAAGACTTCAGACAACATAGCCAAGAATCAAAACTACTGAAAAAAAGTGAAATTTAGCTTGCTTACTCCAGATCTCATCCAGACTGCTGTGTCTTGTACAGATCCTTAAAATACTCATAGTACTGGGAACTAATTAAAGTAACATGGAACTAATTAAAGTAATATGGTTGGGCACACTCTTATCCTACCAGGCAGCAAGATTCATAATCCGATATCAGCCTTAGCACACTGTAAGTGCCAGACAGATTTTGGGATCTTCTTAACAAAGCTAAATATAATTCTGATACTATAAAACAAACCAGTGTAAAAACAACCAGTGCCATTTGTTTTGGGGGGTTTTAGGTATATATTTTACTTTGGGTAATCACTGGGAGAAGGATGAGGAGCACAAAGGGAAAACACAAAAAGATCAGTCTGGTATGGAAGCAAAACTGCAGCCAGACAATGGAGCAGAGCAACAGTTCAGTATTTTTGTTTAGGGCATGCTCAGATCCTAACAGATACTGCTGTAGGGCATATTCATAAATTTTTCATTGTCTTCTTTACAAAACACACAATTCTTCTCTTTCAAAACTGTGAATACTAAAAGACAGAATAAAAAAAAAAAAAAAGAGAGGAAAAAGGTCTTACCGTGTATCACTCCTTATTCTGGAGCTTTCACTCTGTGTAGGACCTTAAATACCAGGAAGAAAAAGACAACAGAAGCATAAGAACACTCTGAATCATTTCCAAGGAAAGGAACAGCCTTTAATGCTCACACTTCTTTCAAGTGTGGAGGTGACACACTATGTGCTGCTTATCTACTCGGTTTCAAAGCTGTACATATTTTGCATGTCTCTATTTGTGTGTGAACACAATTTTTTTAACCACTGCCACTGTAATACTTCCACCTTAAGGAAGACATAACAGGACATCATTTGACTGTGTGAATATTCCCAAGCACACACACTGTCTTTCTAGCAGTATAAAGCAGTGTTCATTCTTTCAAGTGGAGCTGGTTTTTCATACTCTCTCAGTGATGGCAGGCAGAGCAGAAAGGACAAAAACTTCACTGGAATCTCCTCTCTGGTTGGCTGGGGGCTTTGTTTACTGGGCTCTCTAGCCCAGACCCTTCCCTTCTCAGTAAATTATTGAACATAAAGGCATTGAAGCAGGTACAAAATATGGCTGTACTCCAAAAGCATTGCAGCAGCTCAGCCTAGATTTGCAAATGTTTTGCAACTGCTTATTCAGCCAGCTTAGAAATATTTGCCTTTTGTGCCAGCATTTGCAAACCTTGGATATACAGCACAGAACTGCTCATTCATGTAGATAGCACCAATACTTTATTTCCATAGAGTTAAACAAATGTCATTAGTAAAGAAATCAGTTTTCAGCTCTGATGGGAACTGTGGACAGATCTAGTCCAAAGACAAGGATATAGTCACAGAAAGGCTTAGGATAATGAGCTGTTAGTGGACTGTGCATGGAAGGAATTAAATCCCAGCAAGAGAAATCTTAACTTAAAAGCAACTCCATAGACAATGTGTTTGCCTGAAGTGCCTTTAGCCTGTACAGTGTGCTAGACTACTTTAACATTTAACTCCTTCCTTATGCGCTCCAGTCCCCTGATTATCTGGGAACCTTCTGCTGAGCTTGGGGCTTGCTGTGCTGTGCCCAACCCTGTACTCAATTCCACTACCTGCATGGCTTCTCCCACCTTTTTCTCAGTAGCTGAACTTTGGGAAATCCAAGAAAGCACAGATGAAAATCAAGTATTGCATAAAAGGAAAATTTGGTACTTTCACTAGATATTTCTATCCCTATACCTCAGCCCCACTCTGTAAGTCCCACAAAATCCCACCATCTAGCTTTTATTTACAAACAAAATTCCACACAATCAGTCTGTGCAATTGATCCTTTTAACAAAATGCAAAGAAAATGGACCAAAAGCTCTAAGAAATATGGTTACAGAATTTGTGTATTAATTCCATTTTTCTATGATACTCAAGATGCAATTTCAAAGCAACTTCCTCTAGGACTTTAACACCCCACCCCGCCCCCAGCCCAGAAATCTAGAACTTGCCAATTAACTGTCCAGCTGGTCACTACTGCAGACAGTGTCTCTTGTTGCTTTCTAGGAAAACAACTCTTACCTAGTTCTACTTCTCAATGTACAGTATCTCAGAAATGCTCCACTGTCCTGCTCCAAGGGAATTAAAATTACCTTTTTATTTTACTGCAATTAGATATTTTACATGTATTCAAGTTTTCAGTTTAAAAAACTGTACACACCAATGAAACAGAAAGTGGATCCCTCACTGCAGTTCTCTACAGGGAAATAAATCTATGAATATATTTAAATTAGCTATTTTAAGAAAAATTAATATAAACTCATGTCTCTTAGTAAGCAGAATACCTACTACTAGGATGATGATGAGATCAAACCAACTTTGCATTTTTCTGTTTCTGACGTTATTAAAATTCAGGGAAGCTAGAGACCTTCATTAACATTTGGGATCACTAGACAAAAATTTGCAAAGTTCAGAAAATAAAGATGCTGATCTGGTTTTTGTTGCAATAAGGTTGAAGGTCTGCCCTGTGAACTATGACTCCACCTCAAAAATGCATGAGATTTCTGATCTCTATAAACAGAGTTACAGAAATTGCTGTTATTGTGCTTATTTCAAGACTGTGTTAAAGCTTCTCCAAAAATGGCTTTGCATAGCAGATATATGTAGATTTGGACTTAAAGTTACTTACTTCTTGTACTTGAGGCTTCCCCATTGGTCAGGAGCTCGGGGTCGACCTGCATCCCATCCAGACAGACTGACAGATCTCCCACCACTTCTGCTGGCTCCCTGTCGCCGACGAGGTGCAACGTCACCACTACCTGCTCCACTGGAAAAGAACAAAGAACAAAGGGAGCTTATCTTACTGCATGAGAAAAAAGGGCCTTTTATTCAAGAAGCCAATTGCAAACCTCAGTGATAAAGGGGGGGAAAAAACCCCAAACACCCCCCAGACCTACAGCTCTACCTCTCCATTATTTTTTTGTGTGGTAAAACTGAGCATTTTAATATGTATTTAGAAAGTTATTGTTTCTACAAAAAAGGCAAAACTGGAGCATAATCTTGTTGCTGCCTAGAAAGGATTATCATGACAGCAGAGATTGACTCTCACATTTCCACAGCAATTAATGCACCTGCCCTCAATATAGAGTTAGGAAGTGTAATTCACTTTAAAAGCAGATACAATTTCTGTCTTCTGACTAAAAACCTTCACATTTACCTAATGACATCCAGATTCACATTCAGAACGTGAACATTTTCCATCATATCCCCAGACCAATGGAATATTCAGAGTTTTCAGTGAAACAGAACTGTAAATAAGCATTCTTGCTGAAATGTTTGAAACAGACCCCAGTGAGCTCCAACAGGTGCCTGGTGTCAGACAGCA